>NC_092244.1:7803881-8026381 GCF_036320965.1 Panulirus ornatus | reverse complement strand
AAGACGAGGACGCCGGATGTTATAATCTGTAATGCTAATAACACCTCCATGATTCTTTTCTGTGCTCCCTCTCTGTTCACCAGACGGAAGGTGAGCAGTGAGAATTTCTTTATCATAATCTTAGGGTCAAAACGTGTCGAAAACTTCGCAACAAATGAAATGTTTTCTCCCCATCCAGAACCATTCGTCGCTCAGTCAGAGCCTGATTTCCAAACACAGCTTCGAGCACAAGAGCATGCTGTAGCTTTACAGAATTTCATTCGTCATCGTATAATGCTGGAGGGGATGAGGGGGGCAAAAAAAGGAAGAGCGGTGCATTAGGTGTGGTGTGGGAGCGGCGCGTCACTGGGGCAGCCAGCAGCACCAGTCGCCGCCGCTGTCTGAGCAGCATCAACAAGTGAGGAAGGCGGGCGGGCGGGCAGAGCCAGCCTACCATCCCTCCCTCCCTCCCCCAGACGACGGCCTCCACCAGTGCCCTCCTCCCCGTCCACCCCGGCGCAGCAGGCGTCCCACACGACCACCTTGACTAAGGTCGCATCCACCGGCGACAAGTGCGTCTTCTCTGCCGCTCTACGTTCTCCTTCGTCAGAGAGATTAAAGTGACTACGATCATAAAAACTGGTGCACTCTCCAGATACCTCCAGTGTACGCAGTAGTTCACTGGTGTTTAAACTTGATTAAGCACGAATGTAGATAGGCAGAGGCGGTGCAGCAGGACGGGGTCGCGTGTGATGTTTACAATCTGGTGGCCAGTGGGGGCCCGAGCGTGGCAGACTAGTGTGTGGACGGAAGCGTCACCTAAGGCAAGCAGCAACCCTGGGTGATGGGTGTGCTACTGTGTGTGTGTGTGTGTGTGTGGAGGAGAGAGAGAGAGAGAGAGAGAGAGAGAGAGAGAGAGAGAGAGAGAGAGAGAGAGAGAGAGAGAGAGAGAGAGAGAGAGAGCAACACAAACACGGAACAGTTCACTTGGTTCCCCCAGAGCGTCAGAGCTCAGAGAGAGAGAGAGAGAGAGAGAGAGAGAGAGAGAGAGAGAGAGAGAGAGAGAGAGAGAGAGAGAGAGAGAGAGAACGTGTCGTCCATCACGACACAAAACGAACGCTGCTTAGCCCAGCTTAGCGACTTCTTTTTAAACCAACACACACACACACACACACACACACACACACGGGCTTCTGCGGAGTAGTGGTCACCTTCGCCGACCAAGATCCACACACGGGTCAGCCCGGCTCCGGATCCTGTGCGTGGCATTCAGCCCAGAGCCGACCTACCTATTCATCCTCTACTTGGGGAAGGTCGATAGATGGATACTTGGCTTAGGCTGGGGTGTTTGTCTGAGCATACGGATAAGATTTAAGACATGGGACATGTATTCAAAGTTGAGACGGGGCAACAGGGGTAAAACTCCCAGTCTCATAGTGTGTGTGTGTGTGTGTGTGTGTGTGTGTGTGTCTATATGTGTCTGTGTCTGTGTGTTTGTCTACCTGTCTGTGCTCGTAGTAATACATACACAGTTACAGACATCTTTCCTGCTACTCCATATATATATATATATATATATATATATATATATATATATATATATATATATATATATATATATATATATATATATATATATATATATATATATCACGACAGACCTTATCTACTTCTCTGTCTCTCTGTCTGTTATCATGAACACCTTCCCGCATCTACATGGGTTGGATCATGTACACACAGACATACGTCAGTGAAGTACATGGGGTCCTCCCGCCCCCACCACGAACCCGACCCCACTGGGTAATTTGAAGGCAGGGATGCCCAATTCCTTCTAGGGTAAAATATACTACGTAACCTCTTTCCCTTGACAGGATCGAACCTTTTCTAATATGGGCAAAAAAAAGAATAAAAAAGAACAAAGGCTACATCTCTCTCTCTCTCTCTCTCTCTCTCTCTCTCTCTCTCTCTCTCTCTCTCTCTCTCTCTCTCTCTCTCTCTCTCTCTCTCTCTGTTCCCAGACACGTGATCAGGTCTGCATGCTGGTGGCGAGCGAGCTGCCTGGCCCAGGTAATCATCAGGTACACCACCTGAGCGTGTCATTAGGAACTCAACCGTTCATAAGTACTGACCGGTAACTCGTTCCGAAACCTCACACACACACACACACACACACACACACACACACACACACACACACACACGATTCATTATACCACGGGGGGAAGACGTAGGGCGAAGGGGGACAAAAAGAAATAGATCTATTTCTCCCATCAAATAACAGGATCGACGACCAAGGACATAGTTCTTTCACCCACGGGAACCTGAAAGGCACACGCGTGGCACTAATCAAATATGCTGAAATGCAGGTGTATATCACAGAATGCAGGTGTATATCACAGGATGCAGGTGTATATCACAGATGCAGGTGTATATCACAGGATGCAGGTGTATATCACAGGATGCAGGTGTATATCACAGGATGCAGGTGTATGTCACAGTATGCAGGTGTATATCACAGAATGCAGGTGTATATCACAGGATGCAAGTGTATATCACAGGATGCAGGTGTATATCACAGAATGCAGGTGTATATCACAGACATATTGACCCGAGACAATGGTGTCATCTCTAACCGCGCCATCTCCTTAACACTCGAATCTCTCGCCTCACCATCCTGGAGTCTCCCCTTTCCTCATGTCTCTCCTCACACCTCCGACCCCCCCGTCAATGCATTTGCAATGACATGGTGAGGAGAGAACGTACGATTTCTAACACTAAACTGGCGCCCAGAAAATGGATGTTAATGAGCAGAGGCTCCCGCTGCAAGTCATGGCTTGTGTGTCTGACTTCTTGACACACAAATTGCATCAGTGGTGTGAAGAGAGCACACCCGACTTTCCCCTGCCTCCGTCTTATTCTCCTCAAGATACTGTGGTTAAGATGCCCAACACACCCCCATCTGATGCACACCTCAATGCTTCGTGCTATCCTCGATATTTTCTATCATTAACTCCCTTTCTCCTTACCCACTCATGAGAAGTACCCACCCATGTAATGCTCTCACCCACCCATGAGGAGATGTTCTAACCCACCCGTGAAATGCTCTTACCCACCCGTGAAATGGTCTTACCCACCCATAGGGAGATGCTCTTACCCACCAACCCATGAGACACATCATTTTGGTTTTACTTTATGCTGTGGGTTCTTGAGAAGCCTTCAGACTGAAGATGTCGAGACGTCCCCAATTCAGCCCACTCAGCTGGCTCTTCACCACTGCAGGTAAACACTGAACACCTGTGGTGTCAGCTGATTCAAGGGGTCACGCATCTGCTAGTTTACCACTGTACCGCATTGCCAAGCTAAGGAGGCCCTGTAACCCACTAGGAAGATTTTGACCTCTTCATTGTAACCCACTAGGAAGATTTTGACCTCTTCATCATGACGGTGCGACCCTTCAGCATGACACTGTGACCTTTGATCTGACCTAGCATGACGCTGCGACTCTTTAGCATGGCGACGTGACCTTTGATTTGACCTATCGTAACAATTGGTCGTACCGTTGTGCTCAAGGATGCAGAGCTTTCTGGTTTAGAAATGCACATATTTCTGGTTTATGATGCACATCTTTCGTTTTATACTGCACACCTTTTTTTTGGGTTTATACTACATATCTTTCTGTATTTATATTGCACACCTTTTCGTTTATAATTCACACTTTTTTTTTTTTTGGTGTATACTGCATACCTGTCTGGTCTATAATGCACACCTTTGGTTCATAATACACATCTTTTTGGTTTACAATGCACAATGCTAAAACTGGCCCTCTCTTATAACCTTACGGTCATGACTACAGCATGCAATTAGGACAGCGTACAAAGGCAGTACGTTCCAGTTGTACTACGTGAGGGCAACTTGTTCAAACATCTGATACATAAATCAGGACAAATAAGAAAAGGCTTACGTGTGCTTTTCAGGAAGAATGACGCATCTGTGTTACAGTGTGTCGTGATCACCTCAACAGCCTTGGTAACATGGTCGACTTTGGACTGTAAATCCGTGTTAAGATTCCGTGATAGATGAATATTTTTCAAAATACATTAATAATCATGTTTTCTATGCATGTGATCACTTCACAGACAGTGGTATAATACAAAGCCCTTCAAGTAAGGGTGAAGTTCCATAATACATCTCTACCACGAAGTCATTGCCCAAAAATTTCATATTTACAAGAGCGTTATCAGTGTTATGGCTGAGAGGAAATGCAAGGGGTAGGAAACGAAGCCTCACCAAAGACAACAGAGCCTGAGGTAGCTACCTAAATATAGCCATGATAACATCCACATCTAATCTGTTTTGTAAACCAATCGTCAGGAAATTCCGGCAGAATCACATCTCTGATGGAGACATCGTCATAACACTGTCGATGGATTGACCCAGGCCAAGTGAAGCGTCTTGGGTAAACCATGGCAAGTTTTGTGGTGCCTAGATGTGGAAAGGGAGCTGTGGTTTCCGGTGCATTAAACATGTCAGGCGTATGGAGGCTTCACCTAGTGCACTGGATGAGATCCCTTTTTGAGGATAAAAACCGATGAAGTCTGACATCTGACGGTGTTGGGCGTGTCTCACAAAACTGGGTCTTCCTCAGTCACATAATAATATACTTTACTCCCTTTCAGTGTGGTTTGCCAATTACATATATAGTTCGCGGATTACATATATAGTTCGCGGATTACATATAGGGTAGGCGGATTACATACGGGGTTGGCGGATTACGTATATGGTTGGTGGATTACGTATATGGCTGACCGGATTACATGTGCAAGAAGGAACGGACGTCGTGCCTAAGTATCGCACCATATCCGTCATGGTTAAGGGGTCGCACCATCATGCTCAAAGGGTGTCGTGACTTCCTAAATGGGCCCTTCAACTCTTGACACAAAAAATATCTGTCATTTCGATGATAGTTTCTGGACACCAGAAAGTGGCAAGACCAATTTTAAGGACCTGATTCATCAACTCAAATAAACGACAGAAGTAGAAGTGAAAGTGAAAACATAATGACGTATTTCTACAGACACTGCATAACGATAATTGTGGTAAATGTTTCGGCCACGTAAATGAACAGACATAATATGATTTACTGAATTCATTTTGAATGAATATCTAAAGTGTACTTTTGTAAGGAAACTGTAGTAATCAAGAGGGTTTCCTAGACGCCTTAGAACAGTGTTTTTGCTGCCATGGTGGATGAAGCGGGGTGGGAAGAGGTCAGGTACTGTGGCCATGGGGGAATCATTAGGTCAGCAGGGGTTACGTTCTGCCTCAACCCCTTACGTCATGTCAGGGTCGCTGCAGTCGACCTACGTTACTGCCATTACACAAGACTATTGCAGCCAGGTAGACAGCTCACGTCTGGCTAGACCATCCACGTTATGTCGCGATGTAGTGGGTTGTCACTGCAACCTGCATTTACGCAGCTCGTTACACCTGTTACTGTCTAATGATAGTAATGGCGATGAGATTTGTGAGAGCTCTGGCCAATCAGCATCAGGGTTCTGGCACAGTTATTTCCCCCCACCCCACACACACACCCCTCGTGTCAGCGGCGGGGTACATGCACGGATCTCTCTCTCTCTCTCTCTCTCTCTCTCTCTCTCTCTCTCTCTCTCTCTCTCTCTCTCTCTCTCTCCCCACCACCCACCACCACCCGACCTCCTTAGTGTGATAATGACGTCATTATTCTCGTCATCATCACCTGACTCAAGTGGCCGTTGTCGTGTAAGTGCCACGGCATCTTACGACATCTAAACGTAGGAATATTCGTGTGATGATGATGCCGCCGGCTGCTGCTGCTGCTGCACGATCCGGTGCCAGCCACGTAATCCCTACGGTTGTATGAAGGATTCATCTTAAGAGTCAAAAAAAAAAAAAAAAAGAAATGGATACATATGGGAAGAAAAAAGGTACGAAATATTCACAAATAATTTTCATATTCTGATATACAAACCCTCACTTTTCTAAGAACGTTACGTTGCAGAAAAAGCAACGGAACGCGGGTATGCGCACCTGGATGATCCGAGCCTCTCCTTCTGCCTGTACGGAGAGTTGCTCGGTGCATCTTCCACCAGACGTGTCCCAGGCTCTGTCTGTCTGTAGAGACAAAGGGCTTGGCGATGCGTCCAGCAGGTGAGTCCCAAGGCTGTTCTCCGCAACTGTACGACTGAATTTACCGAATACTGAGCCAAGAATATTCCCAAAGATCTAAAGAAACTCTGATACGGTGAAATACTTGTGTCTGGTAACACAAAAAGTTATCCGGCTATGGTCAGTAACGCTACCCTGTACACCAAGGAGGCCCAAGTGTGTGTGTGTGTGTGTGTGTGTGTGTGTGTGACCGTCTGAACCCACTACGAGTCACTTCTCGTGAAGCAATGAATCACTCCACACGGAGCGCTGGGCAGGTGGGCGACTCTTGTCCCACCTCGGGGGTTCGGACTGGCTGCCCTTCCCCCACACGGAGCAACGACGGACTGGTCTAGAGGGTCAGATGCCTCACTAGTCCCACCACAATGTCAAGATCTCGTATGAAAACATGACAAGAATCATCTTCAGTGAGATTTTTTCCCCTGGACTTTAACATTCATGAAATGTTTATCATGAGTGTCTACAATGATTGTGAGCGTAACATGAATGTATATAAAGATGAATAAGGAAAAGTATATATATATATATTAAAGGATCATTGATCTCTGTAACAGCATCAAAAACCATTTACATGAGCAGGGTGTCCCATGTTGGACTTAGGTGTGAGGGCTTATGAACCCCAGCGACTGTGGCCAGACTAAACTTCATCATCAGCATACAGTATGTGCTCCATAAAGGCCGTCTGAGGCAAGCTACAACACCGTGTTGGTGCCCCATACTCTAAATTACTACAACAATAATGGGATGTATCCAGGCTTCATAAAAATCACTATAAATAATATTCACGTTCATATAACTTACCAGCTCACATGGCAGAATGCAGCTAAGAAATGGAAAACACATCGTAAGTAACATGTAAATAGAAGTTAACCCTGGAATTAACACACTAACAAATGCAATTACCTACACATAACATAGATCATACTGTCTGGCAACAACCACAAGAAATGTTAACAAAGATAACAGATGTCAGGCCTGAGTAAGAAACAAAACATCACATTGTCCAGTCATGGTTTATAAAAGTTCACTATATAAAAAAGTAAAAAGAAAAAAAAAAAATATATATATATATATATATATATATATATATATATATATATATATATATATATATATATATATATATATATATATGGTGGTAATATTTTGCTATATTTTCCGTATCTTGGTATTAGCATATACACTGGCAATAACAGATCTCAGCTATTATGAAAAACAATGAACTCGATCGAGGAACTCGACCATGATGACCTTGGCCTAACTTCTCGACTTAAGAATATTTTCAGGTAAGGGCAAAATCAACGTGGTTAACCATCAAAATTTAAAAGTCCGTTTTCTCTGAAAGCAAGGAAATCTCAAGCAGGCAAAATCTGAATATATGACAGTGAAACACAGACATAATTCGTAACCACGAAGTAAAATACGTAGGGCGATCCCTAGATTTGTTCGTTCTCGAGTTATTGATAGAACGAGCGTGAACCGGACTGACAAACAGCAAACAAATCGTCAACGGAAATGACTGCCAACCCAAGCCTAGCCGCCAGACGTGGGAATGTATGCTTCCGAAGCCATCACTTCTGTTTACCTTTCAACACAACAGTACGTCAGACCAGGCTGTGGAAACACAAGGTGTGAATTACATCAATACTTACCGAGAGGGCATCGAACCTGTGATTAATTTGAAAAAAAAAAGAAATGATGATCGTAAGGCCTGGTGGTGTTGCGGTTCGTTGCGTACGGCTGGCTGGTGGTGATCGAAGTGATTGTGGTGTGGATCACTTTAACCGTGTTCATGGTGATGGGGGCATTACAGGGTAACAGCGACCCCTGTGTCGTGTGAACGAATTATACGAGTATTTCTGCCTCCCGGTGTGAAAAAAAAAGAGTCCATTATCTTGTACACTTCAACATGAAACACGGTAAATAACGCTTCCCTTGAGAAAATGTGAGCTATATTTATCAAGAAATGAGGAGTCAGTACACCACAGAAAATATGAACCGCTTTTTAGCATGGCTTATGAAATACAAATATGATTCATGATGGACAAGCCAAGTCTTTTAAAGTGTGCGTGTGTGTGTGCGTGTGCGTTTTTTTTTTTTTCCTTTTCCCTGATAATTTCCCGTAAACTTCAATTTTCCCCAACTGTACAGAAGCAAAACGTATTTCTCATGCATAACCAGCCCTTTCACTGTTATTCTGCCTTATTTCAGCCGTCCTTCGAAAAGCTGTACATCATCTTCAATGGCGTTTCCATAAATATAAGAAAATGAGAAAAATAACGAGATTACAGACACCCTTGCGTGACTCGTTACGTATCAGGTCATGAGAAGTACAAGAACTCTAGAATATATATATATATATATATATATATATATATATATATATATATATATATATATATATATATAGCTTTGTACTGGTTACGATTACATTCTTGAAGACAGGACGAAACAAAACGTTTAAAAAATTCAAATTGGGGAGAAGAAAAAGCAATTTTGAAGTCCTCAATTATTCTTTTAGTGTTACGCAATATTTTCTTGACAATATCAAATGGAAGCTTTTTCCTAATAATGCTACTGCGGAGTTAAAGGTCTAATGCACCTATAAATGCTACTTATTAATATAAACTTAATATAAACTTAAAAAACCCTTATGCACCGCGGTGTGTGCCTTGAGCACCATGCTTCGAGCCTTGAGGTATGGTGGCTTGACCTCTGACCTGACATGTGAGAGTCACAGGCTAATCCATCATGCCCAAGAGTCGTTCGAAAGGTTCAAACCGTGGTGTTTCAAGGGCCGAACCATCGTGTTCAAAGGTCGCACTGTCGGAGCCCCCAGATCAAAACAAACGACCCAGGCTCGTGAAGCAAACATTGCGCCACAACACAGCCTTCCTGATGCCAACTGGATGTGGTCCATCTGACCTTGCTGGGCTGCCCTCTCCGTACGCATTAACTTCCACTGAGCCATTGAGTTCGCGTCTGACAATTACTTTCGACTTAGCTTGTCCCCTTGAGCCCAGCGGTATGATCCTGAGGTATGATGGCTTATAGCCTTTGTCATGACTTAAGAAGGCTCGGCCATCGCACCAGTAGGTCGTCTCGTCGTTCTTAGGGAGTACCGTCGCACTCCACTCACGGAGAGGTATTCCAACTAAATAAAGCTTACGTCACTCGTCGTAAATGGAGGTACATGTGGGTGGCGTCGAAGGCCAAAAAAAAAAAAAAAAAAAAAGAATATTTCAGTCCATCCTTTTCCAATAATCATATTCTTCACGTTTCAGTAAAAACGAAGCATTTATTACCACCAGAATGAAATACACTCTCTTACTCATCTGTTCACACCCCATGCATACTCATATAACCCTGATAACATGGTAAACAAGGGGCCTGGCATGATACAACCAGCCTAAGATGACAGTGATTCAAGACTCCTCTTTTCAAATGCAAGTCATATCTTAATATATTGCACAGCTTATTTATTAACCTCGCGTGATGATACTCTGCAATGCCGCATGTCCTGCAGTGCCGTCGGCTCTCATTGTCATTATCCTTTGTGTGTACGTGTGTGTCTGTGTGTGACAGGCATGAGCTGGTGGATGCCTCGCGCCTCAACCCGGAACCAAGAATCAGAAGACAGGAATAAGTTACAAGACACCTGCATCATCCCTTCCTGCTCATTTCCAACCATCTTATTTGCGTGGGTTGGATCAAGTACATATTGATATCTTCTGGAGGGTGTGATGTGGAAGACCTGGAGTCCAGTGTCCCACCCATAAGGATGAGCAAAGGGCAAGTAAGCCCAGCTATCTAAAGCAGACTTGATAACCCTGGCATACGAGACAGGACGTTTTGTGTCATAATGACTCAGAAATTAGGAGATGAATCAGAGTCTCGGAATGAATACTGAATAAGGCATCACATTCAGGGGAAATGTGGCAGTAGGGATGAGATCGCAATTATCGTGCTGCAGTCTGACCTGAGGCGCTCAGCATGATTCACTTTCCTCAGGTTGAGGAAACAGAATGACAACGCCCGGCTACGGTGGTCTGCCTCAGCACCTGGGAGGGTGGCCAAGAAAACCCTGGTCTCGCATCGGCATGGGTCACGCCTGCCGTGGATCATATCTCCTGCAGGCCACGGCTCTCGAAGGCCATGCCCGAAGTGGGTCACATACCTCGTAGGCCACAGCTCTCGGGCGGCAACACCTGCACTGCGTCACGTCTTCTCGGGGACCACATCCACCAGGGAGGGAGGGGTCTATACTCACATGCATACACCACCTTACGGAAGACCACACCTCTCCGAGGCAATTCTCAAAGGAAATTCAATCAGCTACTTCTTTAAGAGCACCATCGGGTGCCTCGTGCCTTCACGGAGCCACACCTGCGTGGACTCTATATACACCTCGAGAGGGCCACTCCCTCGGGAGAGGCCCACGAAAGCCAGAGATGTACGCAGGATGGGGGGGAGGAGAGTGTGTGGAGTCGTCCACGCAGTCAAGGTCACCACCAGGCTAAGGATCTGATCTGACAGAGAAAACGCAGCCTTGAGCAAGGTTACTTTTTCCCTGGGCCATGACCCTGATGGGCGGAGGTGATAAGCCTCGCCCTCTGTGCTGACGCGGAGTTTCCTTCGCTCTTGCTTGGGTGATAACGTCCCGACTAGTTTTATGGCTGTAAGCGATGCCGCTATAGCCGTCACTATTACTATAATTTCTTCTATTACTGCTATTACATTCATATCACTACAGCCACAAGCCTTTTTATTACTATCTGATACTATTTTATGACTATTTTTTACTACCACTATTACTACCACTACTATTACTTCTACTGCTACACCAAGGTTAAATGAAACTCCCTCCTCCTCCCCCTCCGTCTTGTCAGCTCTATATCCGCTAAGAATTACTACATCACTGTGAAGTTTCGTCTCGAAAGCATCAATCAATCCATCAGGATCAGTACATACTAATTTCAGATCCACTCCCCTAACGTCTGATGTTTCTAGTCTCGTGTGTGTGTGTGTGTGTGTGTGTGTGTGTGTGTGTGTGTGTGTGTGTGTGTGTGTGTGTGTGTGTGCGTGTGCGTGTACACACAGAGAAGAACAGAGAACGGAAGACCTGATGGTCCATGACGAGGTTATCTGTGATACGTTCCTATGAATGTGGTAGAAATAGGAGAGTTAAACACAGAGCGCCTCCCCATCAACCATCAACCTCTCCCCAAAGGCTCAACTGCCGGCGGAAAATATAAAAAGAAAATGCAGTCTGAGGGAAGGAAGGATAGTGCCATGCATGTTTTACAGGAAATTGTGAAATGGGGGGGAAAAAAATGTTCCCTCACAGCGGAAATAAACAGCTGCAGAGGGGCTGGATTCTGGATTTAAAAACAAAAGGTTAAATGACACTTAAGCATGTTATCCAGTGAGACCAGATATCCATGAAGTATTTATCTACCCTTGACCCCGAAGACACTGATCGTATTTGCATTTTCTACATCAGGGCGTAGTTTACTGAAAAGCCTTCACCACTCTACAGGTGAGACTTTTGCCAACGTTCCTCTTACTGAGAGAACAGACAGCTGTTGAGGCAGACAGTTAGATACACAGGCACACACCCCGCGGCATTATTATTAATGTTCTGAACAAAAAATGTACTAAAAAAATGAGCTGGACCACGGGAGGGCGAGGCTGGACCATGGGAGGGTGTGGTCGGACCACTGGACCACGGGAAGGCGAGGCTGGACCCCTGGACCACGGCAGGACGAGGCTAATCCACTGTAGGGCGAGGCTAAACAGGGAGTCAGACCCCATGACCGTGGATGGTGGGGGAAGGGGCGGGATTGGGTGTGCTTGGCGGGGGGAGCCACCGGCCGGGTGGAGGTGGGTGGTGGGTGGAGGGGCAGTGGGAGAGTGGCAGGTGTCCTGGGGGTGGGCTGAAGGGGGCAGAGGGTAGGTAGGAAGTTAGCGGGGGGGGGGGGGGGCAGTGGGTTGGTGGGTGGGTTTTGGGCCATGGGTGCGATACGGGAGGGGAGGGAGGAGAGTAGTGTGGTTGTCAGGGACACAAGCAGCAGCACCAGCCTTCACTCGGGTGGAGCGTCCACTAGTCTCCCCTTCTTCGTGTTCACTCACCAACTGCTGTCGTGCTTGACCCTCCTCCATACCGTCCACCTCCCCACCTCTCTCTCTCTCTCTCTCTCTCTCTCTCTCTCTCTCTCTCTCTCTCTCTCTCTCTCTCTCTCTCTCTCTCTCTCTCTCTCTCTCTCTCTCTCTCTCTCTAGGTCTCTGGAAATTTGGTATGAATAGGGGGGCGCGTTTCAGTGCACAATACATGACACCTACAGAGTGGACGTGAGCAAATAAGGCCGTTTTTAGTCTCCTGCTGACGCTTCCTTGCTAAGTGGGAAGCAGCGAGCAAATACATAAAAAGAATACAAATCTAAGAACAGATACGTTTCAGATTGTGTTTTTCTATATCTTTGTGTGACAGTCTATGCTTGTCTATTTAGAAATATGTCTATCCATAATATTTGCGTTGCCTGTCCACGTCTGAGTCTGTGTGAGTATACGATGGTGATTTTTTACTCTCCCTATATTTCTAACGACATTTATGCTTATATATATGTCTGTGTGGATGACTGTATCCCTGGTGGAATGTTCACGCTTGTGTCTCTCTGTATTTGTGCCTGAATTTGTCAGTGTCAGTGCACAGATATCTGCATCCCCCTCTGTAGCCTGTAACTCTAGGATGTGTGTCTGTAACAAATGTTCCTGACTGTTCCTTCGTCTAAGCTTGTATCTTTTTCCCCACGTTTGTACGTACGTGAGAAAGCCATCATCAGACGGTATCCACCTTACCAGTCCACATGTTGAGAGAGTAACATCTTAAAACACGACGGTATGACTCCTGGGCATGACGTCTGAACCCATCCTTAAGGATAAGATCAAAGGCTAATCCACAATACCCCAAGATTCGGACCGTCGTGCACCCACGTTGTCTTACAGTCATTTTCGACTCGTTGTAACTTCCATAATCGTCCACATCAGGGCAGACCCAGGAGGGAAGTCTAGGCACCCACGGCACGGCAGACCCGCCGCTGGTGTGGGCTCTCTAAGACCACGACCCTCGCCAGTCAACAGAACCTAAGGCGACCTTAACTCACTCTCGTCAACACCATGAGGTCAGGTGACTTTTCCTTTCATCCAGTTAAAAAAAAATGGCAAAAAAACAACAACAATGGAGCTTGGGGAACTGATAACGCTGGCGGTGAGTGAGGAAATATATAGCTACCAGCTGGCCACGGTGTTTAAATGCATATAGTCAAGGGTGAGGAGGTGTGAGGAGAATGTAGTGTCGGAGCCTCCCACACATACCACTGTAGGACACCTCCCCAACCCGACGATTGCTTTGCCTTACTGTTCTACAGTATGGCTCACACGAGTGTGACACTTAAGACATCAGGTGCTCTAAAGGTCAGTGAGGCACAGTGCAGCTTGCTATGTCGTGATCTCGGAGGACAGGGTGGAGGGAGGGGAGTCTACGACATACTAACCAAGGCTTCATCCAGCAGCGATAAGGTCAGCAGCACAACACGAGCATCTCTTGCAAACACACTCACACACACACACACACACACACACACACACACACACACACACACACACGGTGAGAGAGAGAGAGAGAGAGAGAGAGAGAGAGAGAGAGAGAGAGAGAGAGAGAGAGAGAGAGAGAGAGAGAGAGAGAGAGAGAGAGAGAGAGAGAGAGAGAGAGAGAGAATTGTTGTCGTGACCTCTCACTTCAAGTGAGTGGTTGTAAAAATATCAGTAAAACTTCTTTATTTGTAGTGACCAAGGTAATGAGGCGGGCGAGGAAACCTGTTGTGTCGTAAGGTTACACACCACTCTGGTGGCATATCTAAAAATACATAAACAAAGACGGAGGACAGGGACTAATTCATGAGACGCAGGAGGAGGAGGACAAGTCGTGTGCTTGGTGTGAGGAGAGTTTGGTATGCCATGACCTCATAGCACAGTGTCTGATCCCTCAGTAACCAGGGGGGTGTGGGGAGATGAGGTCACCAGCGCAGGCAGTCGGGCCCAGCGTTGCGCCATTGGAGGA
Source organism: Panulirus ornatus (assembly GCF_036320965.1). Taxonomy (NCBI): domain Eukaryota; kingdom Metazoa; phylum Arthropoda; class Malacostraca; order Decapoda; family Palinuridae; genus Panulirus; species Panulirus ornatus. The sequence continues at coordinate 8,012,079 of NC_092244.1, read as the reverse complement.
AAACCTGCTCCCGCGTATAGTGTTCGTCCAAGAGGGTTTAGCATAGGCTCCCTTGCCACCCACACCCCCATACCAACGGAGTCAAAAAAGCCACTAGGGTTTCCTACCGCGTCAGCAGCGCTTTACCCACGAACAACACACCAGATAATGTACGTGAAAAACTTTATTAATCAAAGGACGCAGGCGAGGTCTGGTCGACCAGTCGTTGCTGGTAGGTCCGTGTGGTGGTGGCAGCAGCAGCGGCTTGTGTTGTTCGTCCTTGCAAAAGCAGAGTGGAGCGGGCTAACCTGGACCCGCCCCGGGCATGACGATGCTAACTGGAAAGAAAAAAAAAAAGACTATCCTTTTTTTTTTTTCCATCCATGAGCGGAGCCGTCACGCAGTGCATGTGGTGCGTATCCTGTCCTCCCAAAACACGCCCTAGGCCGGTGCCTGCCTCTCTTTGTCTGTCTCTCAACCATGACCCACGGACAGATAATGCCATCGCTGCCATACGCGTTGCCAAGGGGTCACCTGTGCTATATACCTCTGATGGCGTTGTGTCTTTTTTTTTCCTCTCTCTCCCCAGTCGTAAGGTCAAAGATGACGGGAACTGGGTCAGTTCGGGCCTCAGGAGGGGGAGGGCGGGGCGTGGAACATCACCTGTGTCTTAAAACTTTTCTGGTGAGACATTCACTTCTAAGAGGCATCCGCTAACACTTGGGGGGACTTTTCAGGATAACTGTACTACTTGGAGCACGTCGGAATGGCTCTTAAGCACGACGATACGATCCCTGAGCACGACGGTACGATACATGAGCATAACGGTATGATCCCTGAGCGCGAAGGTACGATCTTTGGGCACGACGGTACGACCCTTGAGGGCGAGGGCGCGATCCCTGTGCACGACGACAGATTCTTGAGCACGACGGTATGACTCTTGCGCATAACGGTACAACCTTTTTTTTTTATCACTGAGACCCCTGGGTATGATGGCGTGGCCTATGACCTAAGCCAAAGGTCGTCCCGTCGTGATTAATGGACTGCCCAATGTCTCCGTATTTTCATTAGTAAAACCATCCAAGACAAATTCTCTTTCTACATGTTTTTTCTCCCAGGCGCCGACTGCTGGTTCATCTGTTGCCGGGTTATGAAGGATACGTTCGAGTCACTATGTGGGTGGACTCGTCCTGGGAATAAAAGTCAGTCTTTTGTACAATTACTAGTTAAATGGCAGACTCTCAGATCCTTCTTTTTTTCATGTTTCCTCTTCCAGTTCTTCTTGAGTAGTGATTTACTCACTCATTCCCCTTGAAATTCCTTCTTGAGAGTCTCTCAACAATGTAAATAATGTCTCTTAACTTTATGAATTTACGATACGCTTTGAGATATGTACCTGTATATATAAGTTGTTGTGGACCTGATACTTTCCTGTAAATCCACACATTTCTGCTCTTCGCAGCTGTATCCTTTACCCGATCTGATAGCTGTCCGGTATATATTTTTCCCCTTTAAAAAAAGTCTCAGAAACACATCTCTCAGCATCATCTTTTCCAGGAACTGTGCATATTCATTAGAGTCTCAGGGAAATGTTGATCATCACGTTCTCTGAGTCTCCCTGGTGGTTAATGATGCACCATCAATTGGCCCCAGTTACCAACATCCTCGGCTGGATGGAAATTAGCTCAGCATTCGTTTCAATCGCTCACGTCACCCCTGGTGTGTGTGTTCACATCTACCATTTCTGCTCTGTGCCCCGCCAAATATTGACGTGTTCTCTGCGTCAAACTGCTCAAGTCCCAAGGAGTCTTCCCTGCAGAGTGTTCTCCAAACAACCCTCTGGCCTCTGCGCATCTACGACCACACACACTCCAGCACGACACACTAACATCCATTGGAGAGAGAAAAAAATATAAAACAGGAACCTTCAGGAAAATTTGACTTGCATTAGTCAAGTGGAGCGACCGAGTGCTGGCGGGGCCACTCTGGCAGTGTGTGTTTATTTCTCGTCGCTGTCGCCATGTCAAACAAATTCTCACCCTCAGCGCATGGCTTACGTGGGAAAAAAATACTCTGGCAACACTTTAACATAAGAAAATTTGACGCGCAAATATTTGTCAGGTGTTCCTGCCTATCACTTCGGCGAGGTAAATGCCAACCTCTGACTTACCTCTTACCTTTCTGACTTCTCCTACCGCTGCCTCCCTCAATCATTGGCTCCCTCCTCCTGCCTCCCTCACGCACTGGCTCCCTCCTCCTGCCTCCCTCACTCACTGACTCCCTCCTCCTGCCTCCCTCACTCACTGACTCCCTCCTCCTGCCTCCCTCACCTACTGACCCCCTCCTCCTGCTCCCTCATTCAGCTGTTGCCCCATGTGGGCCCCACACTCTTTGACTTCTCCTGCTGCCCCCTCAATCACTGACACCCCTGCGGGCCCCCTCACTTATTGACACCCCTGCGGCCCCCCCTCATTTACTGACACCCCTGTGGGCCCCTTCAGTCAGTGACACCCCTGGAGGCCCCCTGCCTCACTGACCACTCTTGTTGCCCCCTTCACTCACTGGCGCCCCTGCTGATCCCTAACTCACTGACTCCCCTACATCTCTGATGTCCCATCATTCACTGTGACCTCTCCTCCCTGCTGTCTCCTCCCACCAACTGAAGAATCTCTCTCTCTCTCTCTCTCTCTCTCTCTCTCTCTCTCTCTCTCTCTCTCTCTCTCTCTCTCTCTCTCTCTCTCTCTCTCTCTCTCAGTAAATTAGAGGAGAGGAACTCACCGACGCCTCCATGGTGCTCCCCTCCTTCTCAGTCGTCTCCTGGTGCCTGCCTCATCCCCTTGGCATACCCTTTGACGCTGTACTCGCCAAAGTCCTTTCCCCTCACTGCTCTCACCTCTGTCTCTTCAGGCGCTTCATCTCGGCCACTGTTGCCCTCTCATTCACTGACCCTCTCCGGTGCCTCCTTATCCAGTGACATTCTCAGGTGTCCTCTCACTCACTCTCCCTCTCCAGTTCCCCTCCCTCCCCCCTCACTTTCAGATCCTTTCCTGTGCACACTCACACACTGACCCTCATTCACTGACACTCTCTCACGTGCCCATCCCACACGCTAAGCGGCTGCCTCAACCGAGTCTAAAGCTCAAGTTAGACGGACCAACGAGAAACTTATATAACTGTGTGATACAGACGCCCTATGCTACTGCTGTAGTACGATGGATAGCTGCACCAGATACCCCACCATCTCCAACAGTCAGGTTCTGTATCCTTGATCAGTAGAACTGGTTGTGGTAATTCAAGGCGGAGACTAACGTATTTCGCGGAGCCACGAGGCCTTGCGAAAGTGACAAATCAATTCTGTTACTTGGTAAAGGACTGTAATTATCTAACCAGCATAGTTACACGTAAAGCAACACTGCAACGCCAGACAGTGACGTAGCTAAATAATCGCATGGCAAACGAACAGCGCACGGTCCAACTTTGCTCAGTAAACAAAGAGGTTCGGGAAGAATCTTAAAGCCTTTGGCAAGAGGGTGTACAGCGATAATATCCTGTGACCCTCGATGGTGTGCTTGACATTTGTGATGCGAGGTTGTTTTGCAGACAGCCGGGGTTGTGTGCATTTACTCTTGGCTCCTCCAGCAACCCCCGCCCTTCGTACCGCTTCCCCCTGAGCCTCCTGCCACCTCTTGTTTCTCTCATCACCCTGCGACCCCACCTGTAACTCCTCGTCTTTTCTGCCACCCTTCCTCGCCCATGCCAACCTCATACTTCTCCCACAACTTCGTCTTCCCTCATGCTACCTACTCGTCCTTCATACCAACCAGTAGCTGCACCTGAAATTCCCCCCTCCCCACTCCTCCTACCTTCCCTGTTCCTTCTGCTAAACCCAAATCTCTTTCTGATCCTTTCTGCCACCTCTCACACAGTTACCGGCCCTAACTTGCCTGCTATCAATCTCTCGCTTCTTTATACACTGCCTCGTCCTCTCTACCAACTCCCCCACCCCAACCCCCTGACATACTTCCTTGCCTCTTGTCACCCCTTTACGATCCCTCTCCACCGTCTTGTTCCTCCTGCCACACCCTAGGCTCCCTAATCCCCGTCTTCCCTCTCGCTCCTTGCTTCTCGTCCCTCCTGCCACCCTCTCACTTCTCCTGTCACATATTCGTCTCTTCGTTCTTCGCTTTTTCGATACGGCCACCCCTTCCCCCATCATGCCAATCACTCGTCCCTTCTGCCTTTCCACGTTAACACTCCTCACCCTCTTCTGCCACCCCTCGTCACCTGCCATCCCCTAGTAACCTGCCCATCTCCCTCACCCTCTTCTGCCACCCCACGTCACCTGCCATCCCCTAGTGCCCTGTACATCTCATCCAGCCAGCACCTACTGCTCCCTTCGATCCTCCTGCCCGTTCTACCCCCTCCGGCACCCATTAACCCTCTTGACTCCTTCACCCCTCCAGTACTGTTTGCCCCTCCTGCGTCCATTTGCCCCCGTTACCCTCCAATCTTCCTGTTCTCTTCAACCCCTTGGCTCCTTTAACTCCTCTAAACCACTCGCCCTTGCGACACCCTTCACAGATCTGGTATCACTCACTCTGCTCCCTTAACCACCTCCTCTCCTCTACCACCCTGTCTACCTACCTCTTGCTTTCTTCGCCTGCGGCACCCTGGAGTCCTACTGCTTCCTTCGTCCCTTCACCTCTCCTGCACCCTTTGCCCCCCTGCCCCGCTCACTCATCTTGCATCCTCTGAAACGTCTCGGAGATCCTGCCCTCTTCCCCCCACCGAGAACCCTTCGACCTCCTTCGTCTCAAGTGGCCCATTCGACTCTTTATACTTTCCTTCTGCTTCCTTCGCTCCTCCTGCAGTCCATCGCCACTCTTGTCCTCTTTGCCCCTTCTGCCTCCCTCACTTACCCCTCCTCCTCCAGGCCCACTCGGTCCCCCCCCCCCCTCCTTCCCCCCATGGGTTCTCTGCCTCCCGTCTGGATGGCCAAGGTCGGCCGTGTCCGCCAGCCACCCACCTGCGACTCATTCACAGCAGCCGCCCTACGCCACCCGCCGCCGCCCCGACCTCCCACTTTAACCCTGACCAATCATAACTCAGTCTTTAACCCACCTCTTGCGCGGCTGGTTTCCGCTGTATACACTCAGGCTACTAATCGGCCTACTGCCAATACGCGTCATGACAGAGTTTAGAGGCGCGTCTGTTGACATCATTGGAGATGACATCCAATCAGCAGATATTATCAGGGTAAAACTCATGCTGGATTGGACGGGAAGGCATCTAACCAAACGTTTGCAACAAATGTTAGAAAAAAAATTCTCGCTGCATCCATTTCCTCCCCGATCTTTTTAGAAATGAATACATGAATAAACCATTAAGATATCTTGGCACAGTGTGGGAGCAAGGGATGTGCCTTCCAACCAGAGCATAAGAAGTGCTTCTTTAACATTCCTGGAACACGGCTGAAACTGTCGCACCCCAGGAGCATGGGATGGTCTCACACCAGCAGGCAGATGGTGCAGGCCTCGGGCACAGGTAGTGGGGTCCTGGACATGTTCCAGGGGGGTGGGGATGGTTAGGAGCCGAGGTTGGGACTGGTATCCCAGCGTAAGTATTCGAGTCCATGATGTTTCAGGCCTGGAGGTAAAGGGAAGGCCTCCCACACGGATACTGGGTTCCTGGATGTCCTATATATGGGAAGGATGACACATGCCTCAACCAGTGATACCGGATCCAGGTTCTGTTCCAGGCAAAGGGTTCTTACAACAGGCCGCTGGTACAGGACGTGCTGCATGGAATGATGGAACAAGCCCCCCCCATCAGGGTCCATTATGCCTTTCCAGGTACCGGGCGATGTTCCAGGCAGGGACTATGTCCAGGATGATCTCCACAGGCTTGGGTGATCGGACAGACCCCTACAACAGTCGGCGAGTCCACTGCGTATTCCAGGTTACCACATGATGGGTCTGGGATCGGCCCGCACCACTAGTAGTAAAGTCCAGGATGTGTTCCAGGGAAGAGAGTGACGGAACAGGGCCCTCCTACGATTGGCAACAGATCCACAACACATTCGAAGGGAGAGGGTCAGTCCTGTAACACATGTAGTGCACACAAAGCTTTTCCTTATCTTGTGCGGGAAGAAATAGTAGGACAGGTCTTCAACACAGGTAGTGGGTCCAGGACGTGTTCCAGGGAGAAGCTCTCTGGAGTGATGGGGGGAAAAGGGGGGTGGGACGGGACGAGGGGAGGGGTCAGGTCTTGGGGGAGGAGAAGTAGGGGGGGGGGCGAGAAGCGAAGGTGGGGACAGGGATGGAGTGGGGTGGGAACCTCGGGGGGTTGGAGTTGGGGCATCCTTGTGGGGGTATAACTGCTGGCTGCCTGGCTGCCTCCCACAGCCAATGGGCCACCACCCTCCCTAGTCCCCTCCCTTCCTCCTCACCCTCATGTTCCTCCTCATATTCCTCTTGCTCTTCCTCGTCCTCATGTTCCTCCCGCTGCTGCAGCTGGAGTTTGGCATCAGTGTTGCCGCCGCTGTCGTTACCTGAGCCATCTCCACCTCTGCCTGTTGCTGGCGTCCCTCGTGCCCTTGAAGGCGGCGCTGGTCTTGTTGCTGACTGATGCATCTGCTGTTGGTTCCGGTTGCTGTCGCTGCTGCGTCTTCTCTCGCTCCGGCGCTCCATCTGCTGCTGTTCCTGTTACTGTTGCCGCCGACGTCGCTCTTAGATGTTCCGGTTCTCGTTGGCTCCCGGTGTTGTAGCGACGTTACGAGTATTACGGTTACGTGTGTCCGTCATCCTCCACCCTCTCTTGTGTTACAAGTGTGGTTCCTTAGGCTGGTGCTCGTGCTCCTTGCTACAACTGATACTGTTCCTGGACGTGTTACTGTGTTACTGTTGCTCACTCGCTAATCTGTTGGCTATGTTGTGATGTTGCCGTTTTAGGGCCGTGCCGTTGTTTTTAATGTTGTTGTCCTGCTGATGGCGTGGTTTCTACGACTGTAAACGGAGGTAGGGCTTGGGTGGGTGGGTGAAAGGGGTTGATGTTTTTGTCTTTGTTAAAAATGTTCTTGCCGCAGTGTCAGCTGGTTTTAGTTTGTTGTAGTTGTTGTTGTTGTTGTTGTTGTTGTTGTTGTTGTTAGTATTGTAGCCGTCTTCTTACTGTCGCTTCTCTCCTTTCTTCAGTTAATACTGTTGATGTAGCCGTTATTCCTGTTTTCCTCGTTGCCACCGTAACTTTTACCGTTGCTGCTGTCGCAGCTGTGTTTCTTCTGTTGCCTCATGGCCACTAGGAACTTTTGCCGTTGCTGCTGTTGTGGCTTTTCCTCCCTGTTGCCACGTAGCAAGTATAACCATTTTCTGTTGATGTATTTGGTGAATTTACTCATCCCGTTTGTCTTGCTACCACTACAACTATTTTCATGTTGACAACTGCTGTCGTCTTTGTCGCCTGTTGTATCCTGTTATTGTCTTCTCGACAAATATTTGTACCTTGCCTTGATCTTCAGCAGCACTGTTACCATTTCTTTTTTTTTTTGCTATCACCGGTGTTACTGTCGTTAATCGTTACAGCCGTTACAATGAAGATCGTTACAGCCGTTACTCTGAAGATCGTTACAGCCGTTACTCTGAAGATCGTTACAGCCGTTACTCTGAAGATCGTTGCAGCCGTTACTCTGAAGATCGTTACAGGCCGTTACTCTGAAGATCGTTACGGCCGTTACTCTGGAGATCGTTACAGCCGTTACTCTGAAGATCGTTACAGCCGTCCGTTACTCTTTGGAATTCTTTTCAACCGTTTTGTTTCTCTCGCACCGGCCACTGACGCTCTTACTGTTACTACTGTTGCTTTCGATGATGATGAGGTCTCAGTATGGTACATCTTCATGAGAAATACATTTTCCTGGTGAGCTTGACAGCTCAAGACGTACGAGAAGACTAGCAAAGATTTTTGGCGGCCATTCGTTCTAGATTCCCAGCTGACGTGTGGTTCCATCTCTTGTCTATAGATGTCACTGGCAACCTAACAACATAACTGAAAAAAAGTATAAGTGTTTAAGTCAGACATGCGCAGGCACAACACATCTTTCCTCTGGTTCTAAGAGACGTCTCATCCGTGAAAGTAAATGCGTCTTACTCGTGATTATCACAAGGATTTTCAGACAGTACCGCTCTTACGTGTTATATAAATGTCGTTTACCTTGCGAAACTGTAAACTCCTCGTAGGTGAATCTTGGCTATCGAGAACATCGCGGCAAAGGCAAAAAAACGACGGTCTTCCCCTCCCGAACCGCAGGATGTACTGGCCTGACCTCTTACTTACACCTGTATGTTTACTGGAGCATATCAGGCCAAAACCAAGGACCTCATTCACCATTCTACATGACCCAGTCCAGCAAATTCCTTTCGTAGGCCAGTCAGGGCTTCTGGCGACCCAGCGAGAAGGTCAGAGCTGAGGAGAAGGTCACAGGTGAGGAGGAGAGGAAGGTTACAGTTGAGGAGGAGACGTGTGCCTCTGAGTCTTACCTTCGTCAGGTTGGAACTGTGGGTTGTCGTAGGCCGCACTGGCGGCCGCTGCCTCCACATCACTCTGCTTTCCTGTAACAGAAAACGGCAATCGTCACTCCTCTATATGGGTGGAGCAGTTAGTTATAACCCAAAATGATCTATACACCAAGTGATCTAAGTGACCATCATCTGGCTCCCTTGGACAAACACACTCCCCTGTGGGTACTAAGTAATGTATTCGTATATACATCTCTCGATTTCGTTATAACTGTTAGTCATGTATTCACACTGAAGTTCATAGCACACAGCAAAACACTGTATTGATACCCTCGACACGCATCAGTCTTGGGGGATCAGTCACGAACATGCACTATACAACACACTCACGTATACATATATATATAATATCAGTCATACAACACAATAATGTACACCACTAGATTACAAAGTTTTACAGCACAGAATACAGAGGAGTATAAAATATATCACACAAGTCACCAACCAAATACACAGCTACTACAGCCAACAGGAGTCTGGTATGAGCCACATTTAACATCACTTTCCTGAGCATGTAAACATCTTCACCGATAATGATTCTTTGTATAACTCTCAGTTATACACAGGAATACACAGGAATTCATATATGAAACAGACCACTGGATCCTTCAGCGGCCATGAAGCTGGGAATATGATACACCATCCACAGAAAATACCTGATTCTTTTTTACCAGTTGACCTCAGTGGTTTCTGAGGAGATTAGAATGTGGGAACTTTACAGACGGACCACAGACGACGTGGGACGCACACACATGATAATATATTTAGCTCAACAGTGAACGTAATAATAATAATAATAATAATAATAATAATAATAATAATAATAATAATAATAATAATAATAACATAGTAATAATAATAATAATAATAATAATAATAATAATGATAATAATAATAGTAATAATATAGTAATAACGATAATATCAATTTCAGTAATAACAATAATAGTATTGATAATAATAATAATAATAATGATATTAATAATAATGATAATAATAATAATAATAATAATAATAATAATTCCAAAAAGAAAACCTTAAGTTTTTCCTCTACAACTGACTCCTTCTGGACACTATCGCCTCCAGGAAACAACCTGAGAGCCAGCGACCATCCTTCCGGCCGCCCATCCGTCTTTGGGAAACGGAGGCAACTTCAGCAGACGCCTCAGCCTGGCAAAACAATGGCCGAGCGTCCCACATATATTTAAGCACTCGTCTACCTGTTGACCTAACGCCTCGGATGTATATTTGCCCCGGGTAAATTACGCCGCCACTGACTGACTGCCTCGATCAACAAGCCGACCCCCACATCAGGAGGGGCCACGTCTGCTTGATGCTGCCTCTCCCAGTACAGCCATTCTCCTGCTCTCTCTCTCTCTCTCTCTCTCTCTCTCTCTCTCTCTCTCTCTCTCTCTCTCTCTCTCTCTCTCTCTCATGCCACCCTTGATATGCTGCCTCTCTACTTATGCTGCCCCTCCCTCACTATGCTACCTCTCCCAGTGAAGGCACTACTCCTACAGCCCATCTTCTTATGCTGCCTCTCTCTCTCTCCTTATGCTGTCATTCCTCACTCCTCGCCTCCTTTACCTCCCGTTTCCACAGTTCTTTAAGTTATATAAGTAAATTTACAGTTACGGCATCATTACTGTGTGTGTGTGTGTGTGTGTGTGTGTGTGTGTGTGTGTGTGTGTGTGTGCTTGCGTGTTGGTGTGTGTGTGTGTGCTTGCGTGTTGGTGTGTGCGTGTGTGTGTGTGTGTGTGTGTGTGTGTGTGTGTGTGTGTGTGTGTGTGTGTGTGTGTGTGTGTACTACCTATCTGCATGCCTGTGTATTTGCGTTCAGAACAAAGAGGCGCTTAAATATTACCCTGATAATCAGTACAGGTAATTGTAAACCTGTCTGTCATCACACTCCAACATGATCCGTCTTTTGTTTCCTGCAACACAGATCTGGTTGACCCGAGTCTGCGTCGTCCTCTCTTTTATAAATCTGTCGTTTGTTCTCTAATCTCCGCAACACACTGCATTCTCTAGCCCAATTTTCTACCAATTTTGCGTTAAATTCCCCATTTTCCCAAGGATTCCACAACAAGACTTCAGGTTTCTGGTATTTTCTATTATTTTCTAATGCGCAAAATAAAAGTCATCATATGTTTTTTTCTGTTCTCATCATGGCATCATTTATCATAGATATTTTCTCTTCTTTGACGAAAATCTCCATTTATTTGCTCGTGTTCCTAAATATTCTTTATTTCAACCAGTCACTCTCCAGGTTATTCCGTCAATCTTACCTCACGATCCCATTGTTCATCTTCTTTCCTTTGGTACATGTTCTTCGTCATCATCATCATCATCATCATCATTATCATCATCATCATCATTATCATCATCATGTTCTTCAGCACACGAGTAGTACATTTCACTTTTCCCTATTTCCAGCCATCCGTATGTACGTACACCTCCATCCTTATTTACGATCTTCCATGTGTGTATGCCTCTGCGTGCGTGCGCTCGACAATCCGTGTGTACGTTCGTCAGTGTGTGCAACAGCCCATGTGTACGTTCGTCCGTGTGTGCAATAGCCCATGTGTACGTTCGTCCGTGTGTGCAACAGCCCATGAGTACGTTCGTCCGTGTGTGCAATAGCCCATGTGTACGTTCGTCCGGTCTTTACGCCCACCAATGTACGCCAGTCCGTGTGTACGTCCGTCCGTGTCTTCGTCCGTTCTTCCTTGCTGAGTCCAAGGGGGCAAAACAGTCACGATCATCGACCCCACAATGACTAGATGTTGTGTCAATTAACATACCGTATTAGACTTTAAGGTAATGATATACATATAGCCCTTTCTTGCCGCCAAGAGCTTCAGAGATCTGTGAGAGGCGAATGACTTCCACATCCAGCACCGCTCCACCGCTCTAGAGTCTTAAGCGAACCTCACAAAGCGAAGATGGTCATGGAAATCGAGGGAAACGTGGAGTTATGCAAAACAAGTATCGCAAGTGTGTTGCGGTATGAGGTAAACTGAAGGAATGTCTCTCTCATCATATTCACGTGGGGGCAGAGCTAGGCTACGAAGGTCACCTGTGCGAGTCACTGAACAGGGCGAAGACAACGTATTTTTTTCTTTCAAACGCCGACGCTCGCAAACTCGCGTTTAGACCATAAACCTTCATCGAGCACATAGCATGTTTGTGGTTCCACAGTTCCTGGCATCTATCACAACGAAATCGATGTATACTTCTGTCACATGTCCACTTCTATGACATGGGCACTTGACGGTGACAAGTCGACAAGTCCCTGACGCGCTGTCAACGCCCATCAGCGATCGTGTGAGGCGATGATGATGAGCGATACATCAAAATAACGCCGGAACACAAGACGGATCTTCGCGGCTGAAAGGAATGGCGGAAGCGAACGAACGCCAATTGAAACAGGACCTGCGCACGGAGAACAGTTTCCATTATGAGCCTTATGGCGCGATTATTTTGAGGCGATAAACTGCAAAAGACAGAACTGAAATATATGTTTACCTATAATCACAGGTGTTCAGCCACCCTTGAGGTTGGTCAATGAAATAGGTACATGACTTACGCTATGGTATATATATATATATATATATATATAAATATATATATATATATATATATATATATATATATATATATATATATATATATATATATATATATATATATATATATATATATATGGGTGTGTGTGTGTGTGTGTGAAAAGCTTAAAGAACCACACAACGCTCGAGCTGGACTTTAAATTATACCGTTAAAAAACATTACTGGAACGAAATGAATTTGTCGTCCACCGCTTCCCGCTGGACCCAGCCTCATATGATTCCCAGACAAAAATCGTGTCTTTTGTCCCTTCCTCTCACAACTCTGTTCCTTTCTCGAGAACTGAAACGACAAGAAATCCACTCGCTTAATAGGGTAAGCAAAATAGATGAAGATTATAGTTTTCTTTGGATATTTTCTTCTCGCCATATTTGTGTTCTGTTTTCAGATCGGTAAAGCTGTTAGACCATCTTAAGTGTAAAACAGCAAAAACCACCAAGCTTAGCTTACATACTGAGTGGCTTCGTCTGATAAGCTTATGGTGTTTACAGGCAACTTTTCAACATGTTGACTGCACGAAAGGTACGTACATACCCATCATACAGACGGACACACGTCAAATACCCTTGTGCGCTACGAAATCCCTCCAGCATGATGTAATTCCTGTCATATCCAGGTCCATCACCCGCAAAGTCTAGTTACAATCATCCCAACTCGTGTATCGTGGCATCGGATCAATCCCCTAGTTTTAATAAGCACTGCCTCTATGTAACTCCCGGATCCCGCAACGTTCTCTCTCTATGGAACCGTAGCTGTTCCGAGCTCCGGTGCTTCATCTGTTGTGTGTCGTGTCCGACAGCGCGTGGGCCGTGCTCACCTGCAGCGCGTGCAACAGTTCCGGGGTGTGGTATACAGAGGTGGGGCTGAGGACCTGACGAATGCGCCGTTAATAGTATTGTTATAACTGGATCTACCGCCTGCATCTTTTGGCTTCCTCCTTCCCACTTCCTCTTTCGCTCTCCTTCCCCCTCCTTTTTTTTTTTACTCGAGCATTTCTTTATTATAGATATTCGAGTTGAGATGGGTCCTTCCGCTACTGGAAATATTCCAAAAGTTTCATTTTCATTCACACGCCTCTACTGGCAAACAAACACCTACCTATTCACTTATGTTTATGGAAAACGTCAAGAAAGCCACCACCTTACCATTCACAAACCACGACCGCGTCTGTGCGACTTTCATCACCACACACCACCAGCCGTTCCACTTAACGATAACATCGGTTATAATAATATTAATCTTAGCAAGTTTGTTTTACAGTGACGGATGACGAGTGAATTATGGCCCTCGGACTGGACGCTGGTTACAGGAAACACACGACGGACATCACTGTCACAATTTGGCAAAACACAGCAAGTCAAAGATGCACATAACACTGCTACAGCCAACAAAAATTAGAGATAGAAAAAAAAATTATCAGATTTTTGCAGACCACAAAAATTTACAGTGGAACCAATCTTTAAGTTTATATAAATAATACCCATTACATATAATATCATATATATTATATTAAATACATATCATTCTCAATGTTTGAAATTACCGAGGCTTACAATCCGGTTCGATAACTAACACCTCACCTCTGATAACTTCATAAATTACTTATCGACAGGAATAACAATGATGACGAATCAAATCGAGTTAACTAATGTTCAAAAATCTCATTTAAACGGTTGGGTAACTAAAAAAAAAAAATCACATTAACAACCTTATAAACGTAATAAATATACCATGAACCTGAAATAATAGTAAGGTTCAAGATGTAATTACGCGCACCAGCAACCATGAAAACATCCAAGTGAAGATTTATCCACACACACAAAAAAAAATGAGTTTCTTAAGAACGGTATTTTGAGTTATTACATTTCATTACGAAGTATTAACAGACGGCTTGACCAGTGTACACCCACCCCCCTTAATCATCCAATTAACGGAGTGCATTTACGACGATAATTCAATCGTTATGGTCTTCAGAAGATGCTGGTGTGTAGCGGGCGGTGGGGCTTCGGCCTGAATTGCTTGTCTCACCGAGACGCTTACCAAGTCTCAAACTTTCTTATCATCATCGCTCCCTTGACGGCGGATAAGAAAAAAAAAAAAAAAAAAAAGGAAAAAAGTCAGACCATAAAAGATAAAAAGGATGATAACGAAAATACGGGGCGACAAAAAAATGAGTCGAAAATAAGGGCGACGAAAATTGAGTCGAAAATAAGGGCGACGAAAATTGAGTCGAAAATAAGGGCGACGAAAATTGAGTCGAAAATAAGGGCGACGAAAATTGAGTCGAAAATAAGGGCGACGAAAATTGAGTCGAAAATAAGGACGACGAAAACTGAGTCGAAAATAAGGGCGACGAAAATTAAGTCGAAAATACGGGGCGACAAAAAATGAGTCGAAAATAAGGGCGACGAAGATTGAGTCTAAAATCAGGGCAATAAAAAGTGTGAAGACAAAAAAAATAATGAAGAGGAGAGTTGTACAGCGCACGCCAAGTAAATAGATCATGTATTCCGGTATCAAAGCCGTCATTATTATACAACGCCTCCAAGAAAAATGTAAAAATACTGTAGATCATGTATTCCGGTATCAAAGCCGTCATTATTGTATAACGCCTCCAAGAAAAATGTAAAATGGCCTTAATAACGTTTCTGTACACGTATGTATATAGATAGATAGATAGATATAGACAGAAAAAAAAAACTATCCAGCAATAAGAGGGAAATTGTACAGCTCCGTGAGAGCGTTAAATAGTCAGAAAAGCGTTGAATCACCTCACGTTCAGTTTCTGGAAGTGCTCGGAGCTTACATGGATTTCTCGAGTTAGGACATTTTACTCCCTCGGCGAAAATGAGAACCACAACTTCGTCTCTTTCGGTCAGGCTGTGTAGGTTAATGATGTAAGAGGGAGCTGTGTGGTTATGGTTCCAGACCTTGGCTTTCTCTACATTAGAGTTGGTAACTGGATGTGAGGGAGGGACGATTTGGTCTTCCGTTGACCCACACTTTTGATTCAATCTCACTGATGGAATCTGGGGTAATTTTGGCATAGAATTTTCCCTCGAAGGTTCTGTCACCTGTTACTTAACGCTGCCTGGCTCACGCAGGAAATGGCGAGCATGTATATATACAAAAGAGAGAGAAAAAAATGAATATATACATATAAGGAATCGCTTTAGTAACGCTCATATGTATTTCAGAGAGATTCAACATTCCAGCACACATACAGGTGAATGCCAGAGATGGCAACTTGGGCCGCCGGCCACCAC
Organism: Panulirus ornatus; assembly: GCF_036320965.1. NCBI lineage: Eukaryota > Metazoa > Arthropoda > Malacostraca > Decapoda > Palinuridae > Panulirus > Panulirus ornatus. The sequence goes on along the minus strand of NC_092244.1, from coordinate 7,996,638 downwards.
CGAGTCACTTCCGCTCCCCAGCAAACACTCACCCTGGCAGCCAACCCTCTCGACCACCAGCCTATTGATAAGCTCGGTGGACACACACACTCACCACACAATTAACATCAAATACCAAACCTTATCTAATGGTTTATATGACTGGGATGCCGTCTGTTTTCATCCGACAAGGGTTCGGACACACATCTTCGCGCCAAAGAGTGCGTTCGAAAATAATCTGAGGCGGTTGATCTCTGAGCGCCGTCATGCGCGCTCTTTATGAACCTCCCAGAACTCAGCGTCTGATCGTCTTGTACCGGTCGCTGTTGCTCTCTGGACGGCTGCACATGCACACGTAATAACTCTGCATCTTAAACGTAACGTAAACATTAGAAGCATGAGCCCAAGCGTGAAGGTTATTGCCTAACAGGGATCATTTCTTTTATTTTTCATCCATGCTACGCTTTCTAGTGCTGCTTTTGGCAATCCGAGGCACAGGTAGCGGTGTAGGTGTGAGGAAGTGTTTGGAGTGAGGGTCGAGTGTGTCTCGTTATGGGAGAGTGAGTCAGATTATAAAGGAGATTATGAATAATGGTGAAGCCCTCCTCCTCCCCCCCTTCACCGTGTGACAGAAGTCTTGCCAACTGAAGCACGAATGGATCTGTTCTGAAAAAGCCCGACATTCCCAAGATATCCCCGCCATATTCAACCACACTGGCGCCTCGGTGTAGAAGGGCGTGTTACCATCGAGAACGTATATATGCCATCAACGAGTCAGTGCTCCGCTGGAATAGGGGGGAAAAAAAAAAAGATGGACAGCCTACCAAATAAATTCCAGGAACGTGAGGACTGAACAGAGTGGTGGACGCCTGATCCAGCCCAGTCTGGCTGGCTGGCTGGCTGGCAGCGTAGGGCGGAGCCCGCGGCCACACTCTGCCTGCTTGCGTTTTTCTGGCGGATAATGAATGTTGGTCCTGTGGAGGTGACGCAGCCGCTTCCTGGTTCATGGGCCCCCCTCCCTCCTACACCTCTCCCTGCACCTACACCCTCACACACCTCTCCCTGCACCTACACCCTCCCACACCTCTCCCTGCACCTACACCCTCCCACACCTCTCCCTGCACCTACACCCTCCCACACCTCTCCCTGCACCTACACCCTCCCACACCTCTCCCTGCACCTACACCCTCCCACACCTCTCCCTGCACCTACAATCTCCTACACCTCTCCCTGCACCTATACCATCCTCCTCTCTTCGCTTCCTAAATCACGTCCTACTCGTTGTTCATCAAAAACGTGTCTTATTCATCTTCGTCTTGCTCAGCCTCCTCACCCTGAAGACCCACTTCCCCTCCCGCTCCAGTATGCTCGTCCTCAGGAAATAATACTCAGGACAGTCCGGAAGCGTCGCGTGGTGACACCGGTACGGAACCATAACAGCCCGGGTCCATCCCTCTCTAACATGGCCTGACCACACGCTGACCTTGAAGCCCACACTCCACTGACAGAAGGGAGGGAGGGTGAAGGGTTGTTGAGGGTGAGGAGTGTGGGAAGGGGGCATTCAGTGTCCATCCCAAGTATATGCGAGCGCTGGTGGAGGGGTTGGTGGAGGGAGAAACTGGTGCAGCTTCATGGCCAAGAGGGTGAAGTCGCCGCGCCACCCCAGCTCGTATCACCCGCCGAAGATAGTGTGTGTTGGTCGGGAGAGGCGAGGGCAGTGTGTGTGTGTGTGTGTGTGTGTGTGTGTGTGTGTGTGTGTGTGTGTGTGTGTGTGTGTGTGTGTGTGTGTGTGGCCTGGAGGCCTGCGTGTTGTGCGAGGTGGCGGTAAGACACCTTGCTGCTGTAGGAGAGGCTTGATGTGGAGGACGTGTGAGAGATAGGCCGACGAAACTGATCAGGGCTGACTCGGTGTGGGGAATGACGTGGAGTGAGAGGCAGGCAAGCCAAGCTGGCTGGCTGGCGTGGGTGGGAGGGGTTTTCTTTGATGTGGAAATAAGGTCAGTTTGGTGTGGTGGGGGAGATCAGCGTGAGTTATGAGGGTGTGACAGCCAGATTGCTGAGGGGTGGGTTGGGTGGAGGCTCTGAGGTTTCTCTGTGGGCGTGAGGAGATTGTAAGTTTTATGTAAATAAGACGACCCTCATTTGCAGTGCGGGCTAGGGCGTAGGTACTGACAGAATGACGTATGTCTCAGATTTATATATGACCCCATACGTGCATTTACGTGTATATATATATATATATATATATATATATATATATATATATATATATATATATATATATATATATATATATATATATTATATATATATCCCCTTAAGGTGGATGAACAGCTGGGTTGACTGAAGACCAGCTGCCGCAGCCAGGATTCGGACCTCTGTGGGCTCGACCCTAGGCGGCCCGTGAGAATGGCATAATAATGGTAGTATTGATAACAGTATTGATAAAGATGATTATAGTAACTAATAATAATAATAATAATGATAACAATAATAATATCAATAATGATAACAATGATAATTAATAATAATACTGATTAATGATACTAGTGGTAAAAAAAAAAAAAAAAACTGATTTAACATCCAGGACGCAAAAACAGCCGACCGTCAGTATCCGCCAAGCCACAGTAAGAGCCGGGCCGCAGTAACAGCAGGAGAGGCGGCGCCCTAGGGCGCCTCATGCATATTCATCCCCGGCACCTTAACTACGTCTGCCAGTGGGAGGGGGAGGAGAACGGGAGGGGTGGGGATGAAGGGGAAACTCGGGGTGATAGCGGGACGGGTGGCTCTGGGGAGGAAGAGGAGAAAAGTCTGGAAGGGGGAATGAAACAGGAGGGTCGAGGAGGGGGAGGAGAACGGAGGAGCAGTTGATCTATAAGCTTAATAACAAATAAACAAAGTTATAGGCCTTACACGTGGACTGACAGACACAGAACTCATAATGCCCTCAATAAGCCAGGATTCGAACCAAAAAGGTCCTGGGTTCGAATCCTGGCTGTTGGAGGGTATCATATATATATATATATATATATATATATATATATATATATATATATATATATATATATATATATATATATATATATTACAGACCAATAATTCATTCGACTGGCACAGTATCGCCAGTGACCACACACACACACACACCCACACACACACATACCAGTGTCATGGTCAATACCAACCACCACAATAACACTAATAACAACAAGAACAAACCCAAGAACAACAGGAAAACTGACAACAAAAACAACAACAGTACCAACATCATCACTACCACAACGAACCACCACAAACGTCAGAATCCCCATTAACACAGTCGCCACACACTACTACTACTACTACTACCACTACAACAACTACTACCACAACTACAACTACTGGAACACTACCATCAACCACTATACTCACAACACCACTACCAACGACAACAACATATCAACAAACACAACAGGTTTATCGAGACTGCAACAACAGACAGACAGAAGACACCAGCATATCCGCCACACCAGACCACCAAATTCTTCACCGCCAGATCACATGTATCACCACACGTGCCAGCGATCTTGGGTGGTGGTAGGTGGCGGGTGTGTACTGTAGATGGCGAGGAATGTTATCAAGCAGCAGCAGCAGGAGGAGGGGTGGCTGCGACAGGTATATGGCGTCCATCGCGACCCATCTTACCCACGACGTCTCAAAGCATCACTCGTCCCGCCACTCTCACATGATCGCACATCCATCCTCTCCTCCCCCCACCATCGCTTTTAGAGTCGGGTAGAGCTCCAGTCTCCAACAGGAGTTTCGTCCTTTTCTGATGGGGAGGAGGGAGAAGACTCGGTCGTGTGTGAGAGTGAGGAATGTTAAAGAGGAGGTGATGGGCGGCGGGTCTCAGGGTGTGAAAGTCGTGGCGCTTCCGGCGGATGTGTCAACTTGGCCGTGGGAAGTCTGCCGGACGCACACGTACCGACCGCCTGCCTGGCACACACACACACACACACACACACACACACTGCCGGAGGGAGGGTGGCAGTGTTAGCCAGCTCCTCCCAGGTACTGGTCCACCTCACCCTACGCACTCCACTCATCTCTGTAACATGTAGCCACACACACACACACGCATACACACAAACACACACACACACACACACACACACACACACACACACACACACACACACACACACCGTAAGGACGAACAGCGAGATGAATGGAATACTGACAACATAGGTTTAAAAAAATACTTGTATGACGGTAGAGAAACATCAAGAAGATGAGGGCCCACCACAAGTGTAAAACTCCCCTCTCCTCTCCCCACGCACCATATGAGCGGGTAATTACGTTAACACACTCCACCATCCGCCAACAAACACACCTAATCACTGCTTCACTCACAAGATAATTGTGGCAGCGAAAGAATTCATTCATGGCCGGCCGTGATCACCGCAGCCACAAGAAGCCCAACGCGAGCGAGCGCGACTCCCGCATCAAACAAGGCAGAACGCTAAATACGGTAATTTGATGGCAGGTGTAAGTAATGATCCAGTTTTCGCTACATGTGTTTAGAGATGCGCTTATCATAATTTCGGTCGTAGGTGCAGGATTAAACTGCATGTTTGAAGGCGTATCCCGTAATTCAGTCGCATCTTAAGGACGATTAAGCTTTACTTATATTTTTTTTCAAGACTCAGTAACACTGCAAGTAAGTGGATCATGACTCCACATATCTGCAGATGGACCGACGATAATTCTGTCGCGAGCAGAACTACAATGAACGTCTTCGGGCATTACGTTACGATCGCTGAGTATGATATTAGCCTGGCTTGTGACTTGGGCCCTTGAGGGTCAGGTTAGAGGCCAGGTAACCCACCCTAAAAATAGCATTATCGAGCGCAGTGGTCGACTTGTCGTCCGTCGTGCTAAAGGAGTTGAAGTACAAGTGTCCCAGGGGAACTCCATTGCCATGGGTGAACGCTGAAGAGTTCCATTAGTTAAGAAGTATTGTGGGTGTGGTGCGTAAATGCGCACCTTACTTACGGACACATCTACTCCGTAGGATGCGACAGTACACATGTAAAATGTAGTTCAGGTGTGCATTTTACAAGCCACGTCCTTATGTTTCTCGCCTAATTTAAGTTTCATTCTTTATTTGTATCATGAGCATGACCATACGCAGCCTCCGCTCGATGCTGTACACCAGATGCTAACGACCGGAGTTTTATGTTCTCATTTAGACCGGAAACATTGAAATATTTTCGAGGTGGCGTCATCCTGACTATTCCAAAGAGTCGTCGACTTCCGAGGCTTCACCGAAACCCGATCCCTTGTGGCAGGTTATGGCCAACTTCTAAGGTTCGACAGGGTAGAGAGTGGGTTAACGAAACCAGACATATCTGGCTTTTCCTTCCAGTTTCGGAGCAATTCATTTGGTAGTCCTACCAGGACACTGTCCAATCCACACCCAGGAGAGGGGGCAACATGCGCCAGACACCTTAAACGTGTTGAGACAGTGTCAGACTCAAGTGCAGGTCCGGAAGGCCACATATGCACTGCTGTACACTATACTGCGTCACTGACTCACTAGCGAAAAAAAATCCAATAACCTAGTGAGTAAAACCTGTTGTGCATGACGGTACGATCGTTGAGGACGAAGGTAATGACCCTTCGATGTGCTGGTCTGGCCTTTGACCCGTTTAGGTCAAAGGCCGGGCCATCATGTCCTATTCCGGTCCGCTTGCTGTGTCTTCTTCTAAATCAGTGGGTGGGACCTGACTGTCGTGACGTTTCCCTAAGCCAACAGAAGGGGGAGTAGGAGCAGAGAGCTCGAGCCGGAATCACTGAACGGGCCGCCAAAGGCAAAGGCGGCTCGCGTGTCGCACTTGTGCGACGGACGAACATCATACCCGAGGGCAGCAACGTCGTCCCTAAGAGCCCTTCCATCGTGTTCAGCGGTCGTCCTGTTGCCCTCAGGGGATCGTACCGCCGTACTCAATGGGCGTACTGTCGTGCTCAAGGAGCCTCTCAAACACCAAAGACACGAAGAAGACTAGAACGAAAAACAGAGAAAACTAAGAAGATAAAAAAAAAAAAAAGACGTCGTTTTTAAGACGACAGTAAAAAAAAAAAGTTGTTTCTTGAAGGATGTTTGAAATGCGTTGGCGTCACAAGTAAGTGTACCATGGGTCTGGCTGGGTAGAAGCCGAGCAATGTGAGAGAGAGAGAGAGAGAGAGAGAGAGAGAGAGAGAGAGAGAGAGAGAGAGAGAGAGAGAGAGAGAGAGAGAGAGAGAGAGAGAGAACCAGACGGGGTGCGTGCCGCCTCATGGGACCTGCGCAACACGCCACTCTTTTACGATTTTCTTTTTTTTTTTTCTTTCTTAAAAAGCTGGCAGGTGGATGACTCAGCTGAAGCCAAGTTAGACTTCACACCTCCCGGGCTCTAGTCTCTAGCTAGACGACAAGAGGCTCAGAATAGGACCCTGGGCTAATACTTGGGCAACTCCGCTTCGACAACTGACTAAGCGCGAAGGTCGAGCGAAAGACCCGCTTATCTCTGTCACGATATCAACCCATCTTGGGTGTGACCTCTGGGGTAGGGAGGAGGTGGAAACATCTCAATTACGTGTCGTTTAAAACTCAGCACCTCCTGCCCCATCATGCACTGGCATCATATATGTCAATCAAACGCTAAAAAAAAAAAAAAAATAAATTCATCTGGCGGATGGTGGGAACAGCTGCATCCTCTTGCACGGCTGGTGTAGACAGCTCCTCTCCTCCTTGGGTATATTTTTCGTCTTTCTTAGGAACAGGTTCGCTTAGGCTCCTGTCGTAGGATTGGTGGCAACAGGTTCACCAGGGCTATTCCTGCTGTAGGACTGGTGGCAACAGGTTCACCAGGCTATTCCTGTTTTCGATTGGTGAGAACTGACGACCAGGGCTCGTGTGTTTACATCCGTGACGTCATGACTGACTCATTCTCGGTTTTAGCCCTGTGAGGAGCCGTCCAGTTCGGACACGCCCTCCCTCTGTGTTAAGTGTAATACAATTTCTAGATCAATCAAACGATGAATTCATCCCTGACGCTCTGTCCCAAAAAAGATATCGATAGCGTCCTCACTCGGGAATAAAAACACATGAAAGAAATAAGGACACAAAAATGGCTAGTGTGTTCACATTATGTGATAAATGTAAGGTGGGGTCACGTCATTACGTTAGCTACTGGGCCTTTGGGAAATATCACCTCTTAATGCACAGTAAAAGCGGTTCTCAGTTCTCACGTTTCCATGTTGTCTGACAAGTGACAAACGAGTGTGTTGATGGCTCAAGTGTGGAGACCGGGAGCCGGGCAGGTAACAGGTGCGTCACAAGGGGGGGAGGGAGGAGGGAGGGAACGTGTGGGAGTGGAGTGGGGTGTGGGGGGGGAGAGTGTCGGTCAAGGGCAGTGCTGCATGTGAGAGTGGTGGAGGAGAGCCTGGGTGTGTGGGAGGGGTAGAGTGTGGCTGTCAGACAATGTGGGTGAGTGGCGGGGAGGGGATGAGGCAAAAGTGTGTGTGTGTGTGTGTGTGTGTGTGTGTGTGTGTGTGTGTGTGTGTGTAAGAACAGTCGGTGCATGAATGTATACATGAATGGGAAAGGGAGCTGTGTGTGTGTGTGAGAGAGAGAGAGAGAGAGAGAGAGAGAGAGAGAGAGAGAGAGAGAGAGAGAGAGAGAGAGAGAGAGAGAGAGAGAGAGAGAGAGAGTAGGATGGAGAGTGCGCGTGGGTGGCAAGGTCAAATGTTGGTGGATGAGGGAGAGTTTCGCCTTAAGCCCAAATAACCAACCAACCTGCGTGGGAGAGGCAAGTGTTGGTGTGTCTGAGGGTGGCTATATCTGACCACACACACACACACACACACACACACACACACATATATATATATATATATATATATATATATATATATATATATATATATATATATATATATATATATATATATATATATATATATAAGGTCACAACCCTCCTTTATATTATGATACTGAGATCCCTTCATTGTGAACACCTACGTGATTCCGAGTCTCACGTACGACCTGTAATCTCGGCTGTGTACATATTAAACCTTTCCTGGCAAATAATCCATTCACAAGGGCTGAGCCTCGTTAACACACGTTGATTCAGACACGCTTATGCAAGGGTTGGGAACCATATCTAAAGTGACATAACAGTTGTGGGGCAAAACAGAACCAATCCTTTAGTTGTTTATATGTACTCGTTTATATTCCCTACATCTATCGACATACCCATGTCTTTTATCTTTAAACATCTGATTACTCTTTTTTCTCTTGCCTGCTATAGTTTTAGGTATGAAAAGTACTAATGATGTCTAATGACCTTGTTTACAAATGAACACTCGTCCGCGATATAATGTCTAGAGTTAAAATTTGCAATGTGTATTTCAGTTCAATACCATACGGAACATCTTTCCCCCCGTGTGCCAGTATTACAGCTTCATCGCTCATCGACCCATTCAGCAATCATGCTGAACTCTGCCACACGACATAACTTCACTAACACGATAACAGTGCCCGAGTGTATATATCATGGCTTCCCCGTTTGATGACGACTGTATACAACCACTAAAAGCTTTTTCCTTTCACCTCCCCTGCTCTATTATAACAATCAAACAGTGCTGACGTCGTATTCAAAACCCAGGTTAGCATTCTTCTGGTAACACTCCTACAAAAGCAGCTGCAAATGTACCTCCCTTTTTCTTTATCTCCCCCCCCTCACCATGAACCGGAAACATTACAATGACTATGAAAATGAAGGAACGATGAAATTTTATGAGCAATTTTTATAATGACAGGCTAATTGGAACTGACATTTACGCCAGTGGTTAACAAGAACAGTGGAAATTACGTATCTTTGCATCACTGGTGAGCGAGAGTCGTGAGAATTAGTTGGCCCTCCTGTGTGTCGAGAGATTAAAAGAGAGACGTGAGGATTAGTCAGCATACTCTGTATCCCCAGAACACACACACACACACACACACACACACACACAACATACCAGGAAACATAGACCACATACCAGACTGGAGCATTACAGCAATGACGGACCATTTCGAACAATGTGATGTTGTTTGTTATAGCTGAGGAAAAAGAGAGCTACACCTTTCCCAGAGCCTCCGTATGCGCATGCGTGCGAAGTATGAAAATTCCATTTTCTCTTCTAGATAGTGACCGACATGGCACACGCATGTAACATGCCCCAATCAAGGCCATCTCGGGTGATAGGGAAAAAAAAAAGCTAAAGAAAGTGGAAATAAATCAGAGCTCCGCAGGTGGTTGTTGACCTGATTCTTAAAGGAGGAAAGGTTCTATGAAGAAGGAAAGGCCGAGAAGGGAAAAGAATTCCACAACTTAGTTGTCCGAGGGAAAGAAGGAGTTATCACAACAGCGAATCCCCCCCGCAGAAGTTGTGGACGTGTAAGAAGCCGCCGAGAACGGATAAGTAATGTCTGAGGTTCATCTCTCAATTGTAGGTCAGCTTTTGCGACTTTCATTCAACTACAAAGGACGTGAACGGGTCATCCCTGCCAGGGAAATGCTCCCACCTCTCTGATTACGAGAGGTTATAGTGAATGAAAAACGAGAACAAGTATGACTGGAAATGAAGAAAATCGAAGGAATAACCCAATAGAATAAAACAAGATCCGACCGAATTAAGATGGACGGGACACAGCGCAGAGTACCGTGGCTGGGTTGCAAGTGGAGGTCAAGCCGGAGAAGAGCAGCAAGAGGGCGGAGGACGAGACAGAAGGACGACGTACAGGAAATACTTGAGTGAAAACAGAGTCGGGCGAGTGGACAAGATCTCAGGAAGAGGGAGTGTCCCACAACCGAGTGGAATGAAGGTGTCGATGCTCCACGCTGAGCAGGGTGAGGAGGGCTTGTAGACCAGGGATGGATCAAGGAATATGTGGAAGTCACAAACCCGTCCACAATACGTGGAGGTCACAACCCTATCCACTCGTAATATGTTCTATCCACTAGCGTACGTAGTCTCCATCCATTATGGTGGGCTGCGTCCTTCAATGCATGCCTCTATCCCAAACACCGGTGTTGTATACGTTCCTATTCAAAGTAATGGACGCTTACTCCCTCGTCATTTGTATTACTGTATCTCCGTCTGTTGACTCCAGTTCACCAGGCCGCTGGGTTAAGTTAACCACATCGAAATGTACACACGTACTACCTCTGCCCATTCTTAGTACTGGAGGGTGAGGAGCTTGGGGGTACAGTGGCGGGGAAGGAGGGAAGGGTGAGGGGGTTGAGGGGGGAGGGGGGGAACAGGTGACCTGCTTGTAGTAACCAGCAAATGGCCTAAACACCTGACGCTACCACGCCCCCACACCAGGCCGGCGGGACCACACAACCTATAAGGGAACCTCATTCCCTTCTCCCCCCTCCCCTCCTCCTCTACACTACCCCTCCTCCTCTACCCCCATCTTCGGGGGGGTTAAGAGGAAGGAACCCCCTGGAATGTTGGGGACAAAGGCGAATGTTTGTATCCCAGAGCAAGGCTGGGGAAGGCTGTAGTGGGAGGGTCAGGAGGACGGGACCTGGGGACGCCCACAAGAGGACAAGACGGTCAAGGAGAAAACATGGGAGGGGGGAGGGGGGAGTTTACAGAGAGAGAGAGAGAGAGAGAGAGAGAGAGAGAGAGAGAGAGAGAGAGAGAGAGAGAGAGAGAGAGAGAGAGAGAGAGGGGGGGGGGGGTTAAGCGTTGTGTGAGGGAGACAAACAGGAGGACGAGAGAGGGAAGGTAGAGTTATACAGGTGAGAGGAGGTGAGAGAAGGGTTGAACAAGGAGAGAAGATGAGCAAGGTAGGGATGGGGTGCCCACCCTGACCACACCCACACCACATCACAACACCATCATCTTTAACCTCGACTGTGAAGTCCTGCGGAAACTTGCGGCCGCATCCGAAGGGCATCTGGATAATGAAAACGAGGAGGTTATGGCGGCGACTCTGTGACGGCAGGATTTGCATACATATGTATATATCATGAAAAAATACAATGATAAACAGAATACATTTACTTAGTACGTGTCTCAACAACAAATTCTATGCAAGAGCTGGAGGCCCCCGGAGATGGAGCTCCTGTTAGCGGTTTACAGTCCAGATCATCAGTGTATGTGGCCACAGGATCAACACCTTGACGAAGGTGTTACAGGAAAGACTTTGCGGTGGGTGGATGTAGCTTGATAATAGCGGTCGTTTATGACCCTGGCAACTGATGGAGCTAAATCTCAGTCCACTAACCCACCTCTCAGCCTCCCTCCTCCCCCACCAATGCCTCACCCTGTCTCTCACGGTCCGTGTCGGCGAAAATTTCGGCCTTGGACCGAACATTTTTTTTTCACATATATTCATAGTTCCTACCGACCTCGTGGGCCGGATAACATCTTTCAAAGGGCAGGATCCGGCCAGAGGGACGCCGCCTTTTGCCTCGCCCCTGAGTGAAGAACTGCCTCAACCCTCCTTCACATACCTTCGTAAGCGAAGATAAACAGATCCTAAGAACAAGGTGAGGACCTACGCTAGTAAAAAGATATTGCAAGGCTGGAAAAATTATTGTGAACTCTCCAGACGTAAACACACACACACACACACACACACACACACACACACACACACACACACACTCACACACACATCTACGCCAGCTGGATTTATAGATAGGGGATGTGTCAGCCTCACACAGAAGCGTTTGGAATCACGGGAATATTCTCAGCCATATCTATCTTTGACACGTCGACTGAAAGTATTTCGTATTTGAGTAAACAAGGCAATGAGAATCTAAACTTCTACCTGTAACTTTCTCCTCACAGTACAGTCAGGAAATGAGTGACCCATTCTCTTTTCCGTTCCCGTTCGTACCATTACGACCCCATTCCCCATAATCCCTCACATATGGTAACGTGGCCACATATTAAGTCGCTCCATCGAAAGACTCCAGCAACCCACCCACCCTCCCTCTCTGCCCCACCCACCAACCCACCGTGGGCCGGCCACCATGTAGGAGCGTAATGAGGGCCGCCCACTGTACCCCCGCCGGCTCATAACAGTATCCAAATTCCAGCAGGACGCGGCCAGCCTCCCCTCCACCGCTCCATACACCACACCGCCCGACGACCCTCGCTGCTCACCCGCCACTGACAGTCCTCACCCATAAAGACATCATCACCTCCAGAGATATCATTCACCCCCGCATATAAAGATTATCATAAACTGCTTCACTATCTATATATATCTTTTTATATCTTATCTCCATTTATAAAGACGAGGGAGAAAGGCTATTACTACTATTGTTATCCGTAAGAAAACCTCGTCAAAGAGACATCAGGTTTACTTTAATGTCTTTCCCATGCATTCCCACATGCCTATTATCTTACAATGTCTCCATTAACATGGGGGGGTGTGTACCATGTACACACAACAGCCTCTAATCTCACTCACACAAATGCTCAACTCATGTCCAGATCACTAGGGTGAGGAGAATGGCCTCCATGCTAATCACACGACCTTGATATTTCATTCTGCAGGTTAGCGAAGTGGTTCGTCAAGTGGGACATAAGTCATAATCATATTGACAACATCGAGTCGAAACTTCCCTCTAATCCATCTTTTCATAACTTTACGTCTTATCTTTATTTAAACTTCCCTTTAATCCATCTTTTCATAACTTTACTTTACGTCTTATCTTTATTTAAACTTCAGATCTCTTAATACTACCAACTCCATGTTACTCTTGTATTTGAATGTGTGTATAATTTGTTACCTTTTTGTAACACCCCTTCCCCCATGAAAAAAAAATGGTAATATCTTTCTTAACCACCCTGTGTTTGTGTGTGTATATATATATATATATATATATATATATATATATATATATATATATATATATATATATATATATATATATCTTCCAGCCAGGCAAGGGTGTTACTGAGAGCGTTACCATCTGCTGGGCCTGCGTGAGGCCGCCTGCGGTGCGACACAGACGCTGACTGGCTGGGTGTGGCCGTAATTACCAGCGGTGCACAATAAACACAACCATTCGTCAGGAACAGCAAGACAAGTGAAACGGTAACTGATGGCGTCTTGTACACACACACACACACACACACACACACACACTGCTTAAAAGGGTTTCACTCCAACACAACCCTCCCTCCCTCTCACACATACACCCTCTTTATATATATATATATATATATATATATATATATATATATATATATATATATATGTATATATATATATATATATATATATATATATATATATAAAGTTGCTACCGAACTTTGCCTGACAGTGGTCATACCGCGAGCGAGAAGTCATCTGATCTGCGGGGAGGCTGCATCATCGTCAATGGACGGTAAGGAGTGTAGCCATGTCAAGAACCTCATGATTTCATAAGAAACCATCATTTCCCTGGTACAGAGTGAAGCGCAGGCTTGAAGCAACAGAAGCATCATAAAAGGGTTTCTAAATCTATATATATATATATATATATATATATATATATATATATATATATATATATATATATATATATATATATATATATGACATCCACACACACACACACACACACACACACACACACACACACACAGTGTGCCAGCAACCACAGAGCTGGCCATGTTCGAGGAGGGGGAAGGATGATGGAAGACCTGATCACAACTTGCAAGTATGTGAATCGACCTGACGTTGTCACAACTGGACATTTCTTTGAGACCGACAGGAAATGATCAGCGCGAAGACACAGCGAGAAACAGGTTAGAAAATACTTGAGGAAAGTTTTTTTTTTTGCGACAGTAATAGATTGGTGTATGAATGGAGCGGGCTACGAGAAGCAACGGTGACTGGACAATGCTGACAAGTTAAAGAAAAAGTTGTTTGAGACAGAAAAGAAATACTTATAAGTTCCCCTTACAACATACACGAACAGACGATCACACATACACGCAAACACGCAGATCAATCACTCATGTACTCATTTATCAACTGATTTACTCACCTCGTAGCGCAATACGCAGTTATGTGAAATGAGTCACAAACAGGAGTCCTTTCCAGTCCACACTTCTCTCAAGACAGTAAGTCATCAGGCGATGGTCTGCCACATGGAATCCATAAGGAAGACGAAGATCGACACGGGAAGGTGATACACAGAGAACACTCGTGATACTAGAGTACTGGAGCAGGAGTGGCAGGCACGCGGAGGGGTCGGCCAATGCCTCATAATATATCTATACACCTGCAACAGTGGGAGGAGGAGGAGGAGGAGGAGGAGGAGGAGGAGGAGGAGGAGACAACCTCTCCACTCCCGGGGCGAATGTCCTATTTACTGCAAATGAATCAGATTCTCTACGACCGACGAGAGGATTTTAGGCCGACATACTGTGTCCTTCACCTCTCGCAACAACGGAACGCCTGACGTGTGAGAAGCGAGTAAATGCATTTTCTTCAGTGACGTGAGCTGGGCTGATCGCACCCACCTTGTTCTCAGTCCTCGGAGCAAGCCGGTTAGGATTGGCTTTACGCTAGCGCTTTGCCTGTGACTGTAGTAACCCCTTGAATTCAACGAGACGACCTGTGAGAACGACGATACGACCCTTGGGTACTACTGGGCCTGGCAATTATCGACCCAAGGGTCGTACCGTCGCGCTTGATCAAGGGGTTAAAACTCTGGGTGGACGCTCACACGTGCGGTGCGAACCACATATGGCCACACAAAATCAAGAACCACCAGAAGACCTCATGTGGCGCACCAAACCAGCCTTGGAATTCACTTGCAGATCAACACCATCCCCACTTGCACTTGTGACGCGTCATAAGATCTAATTCTATTCAAGCACACGTGTTGGCTCCGCTAGGACATACCAGTCCAGTGTCTCAACCACTGTCAACATTGCCGGTACGCTGTTTATGAACGTTCAACCTTTTGCATTCGATGACACGGATCTGATGGTTCACTTCAAACAGGAACAGCAGAATCTGGTCGCAGAGTTTTGGGAGATTATGTAAAAGGAGAAAGATGAAATTAATGTAAACGAATGTAAGGTAATGAGGTGCATTAGGGGGAGTGGGAGGGGAGATTGTTACACAAGATGGTTTGAGCGCAGTTGTAAATAGGAAGGCCTTGGCGGATGTGGGGGTTGATAAGTAACTAGGAATGGGCCAGGCAGCGGATGGAACCATGTGAAGGAATACGAGGAACAGACCACTGGATCCTTTCGAGGAGTGTGGAATGGATGTGTGTCTTGGGTCATGAAAAAAAATGCGAGAGAGTATAAGAGAAAGGAAGACATTGGATGTGTTGATGGTAAAAATACCGTGAAGTACGACATGTGTCGTAAGACGGGTTGGACGTGTGAGGAGTGACGGTTTCAGAGATATAGGATATCGAATGTGGTCTAACTGAAAGGGCTGACCAGGGTATACTGAAATGGTTCGTGTATTTGGAGATGATGAACAAAGAGAGATTGCAAGAGAGGAACTACTTGTTAGAAGTGGTGGGAGAAAGAGATACAGAGGAAGACCAGGGAAGAGATGGGAAGGATAGAGTGATGGAGGCTTTGGGGAATCGAGCTTTGGACAATCAAGAGAGCGAGAGGCGCGCACTGGATAAATTGGGTCGGATCATTGTGATATGTATGGGATGTTCTGCTGTCATTAAGCTGAACCAGGACATATGAAGTGATCATATCAAACCTTGAATTAGTGTGAGGCTTGACTGTGGATGGTTGGCACTGGTATCGTTACATCATGCATGAGAGCCAGAGAGACTGGTTGTGTGCAAACGAGGCCATTGTTCCTTCTCCTGACGCTACCTCGCTCAAGCACGAAAGGAAATTAGGTATGAACACATTGAGTATCATAATTATTATCATTATCATTACTATTATTATTATCATTATAATTATTATCATTATCATCATCATCATCATCATTATCACCACTACTACTACTACTACTACTACTACTACTACTACTATCAAAATTACGGATAGGGCTCCAGTCATTTAACGAGCGACAATATTGATTCCACCCCTATGATCTCCCCTGTATAACCAGAGGTTAAGAAATTTCAGTCTCTTAAGAAGCACAGAACTTTGACTGCGTCACGTCTCGTGCTGGTGCTATCCCTGATGTTGATTTAATGCCAGCTCTCCACATCATCATCGGGCTAAGCGAAGCGGAAAGACGAGAGAGAGAGAGAGAGAGAGAGAGAGAGAGAGAGAGAGAGAGAGAGAGAGAGAGAGAGAGAGAGAGAGAGAGAGAGAGAGAGAGAGAGAGAGAGAGAGAGAATATTAGATTCAATGTAGACTTTTCTCCGACTTTCCAGGAAGTTGTGGCGGGAGTGTAAAGCGGTGTGGGAGGAGCGCGGGCTGCGGGTGTCTGGGCCACATACACTATACCAGAGAAACCCCGCAAATAACTTTACCCTTAAACACCAGCTGGGAATTTGTGAGGCGGGTGGAGACCATAATGGACGTGTGGCCAGTGACCGCGCGCTCTGGCCCGCTCTACTCCCGCTCCCTCCAGACCAACTACCCGAGGCCCACTCGCCCCAGCAGTACTCCTGCTGCGGTTGATGTGAGAACTGCGCTACTACACCTGCTTCAGTATGGGGTCACGCGGGAGTAACCTCCGAGACGCGGGAATGTGAGGCCAGGAGCGACGCGGGGGAAAATTATTTCTGACGTGTGGATGCATATCTCTCCATCCATATATCCATATATCGAGCCAGGATGCCGCCTCACCCCCATCACACACACACACACACCAAAGACACAGGAACCTCCTCCTTGCACTGCAGGAGGCAAAGCGTGTCACGTCCTACGGTGACATGACTGGATGGTAAAAGGCGGCACACATCACCTGTCCCCGTGAGCTTCAGGCTCGGGCTGAGGCACCGACCGCGCCAACACGTGTAACGTTGGTACCTTCGGCCAAGGCGATGTGAAAGATGGTTTGGGCTTTCGACCATGCACACCCCCGTAGCCCGCACATCTCGGAACCCGCCACCCTCTTCACTGTTTCATAACTCAAAGTCTATTCCATTCACCCTCCGCTCTAATACTACAAATGTACTCCTGTATATATCTTCATTAACAAGTTCCTTGCTTAATGTCATGTTATAACCTCTGGTTGTTCTATCCCTAAGTCTATCGATGATCTGGTCACTATCGACGTCATCAGTCTGGTTCAAAAACTTATAAAGGTTATGATCAGGTTGCGTCTAACTCTTCTCTCTTTCATGGTGGGCAAATTTAAGGGATTTAGGATTTCCCCTGAGACTCAATTCTCTTAATTCAGGTACCATCTTTGTTGTCCTCTAGTTTTTCTATATCAGTTCTTTGAACATGTGTGTGTGTGTGTGTGTGTGTGTGTGTGTGTGTGTGTGTGTGTGTGTGTGTGTGTGTGTGTGTGTACATACACAAACAACAGTCTAAGCCAGGTACCCATTCATCAACCAGTCCCGAAGGGGATGAGCACCTGGGTTAGGTGTGGGTCACCTGCCGCGCCCAGGATTCGAACCCAAGCAGTTGTATATGTACATGTGAAAGCAGTCAGGTACGTGTGCATGGCCACTGTGTTCGTGCAAGAAAAGACATCAAATTAACGGTCATAAGCTCATTACGTATTCTGCATTGAAATCATCATAACAGACGAATTACACACACACACACACACACACACACACACACACATATATATATATATATATATATATATATATATATATATATATATATATATATATACGATAGATAGATACACATATAGATGGAAACAGACATACGTCCATGGAATTCCAAATTCGTAGCGAATGAAATGATAATCCACTACGATATAGCATTTAAATCTTCTAATCACTAAGTTTGTGTTCGACATGGAGACGCTTCTCCACGTCAGACGAGGTGATGGCAAATGACAGGATGATCGGCACATTATCTCCTGACAGCCAAAACGATGAACACCTCTGCGCCGTCATTATGTCTAAATTAACGACATAACGTAAGACTTCCGCCGCATCCGGCAACCCGAAAGACAGACGGAGGCCGTGCCACCCACCTCCTACGTCCCTGTGGGTGTGGCAGCACCACAGCCGCCCCACCCTCGACACTTGGGGAACACTGTGTCATCCTTATCCGGGAACTCCTGCACTGTTAACAATGTAAGGAGGCGATAATGAGGCGTTGTGTCACAGGTGTGTGTGTGTGTGTGTGTGTGTGTGTGTGTGTGTGTGTGTGGAGGGGTGTGTAGGGTGCTACAAGTAGGGGAGTTGAGTGGTGGCCTCACTACTACCTCAACTGATGAGAGGAAATTCCTCATTACGGACTCCTTTCATCTGAATGTACAAAAGAGGCTTCCAGACTGTGCTTCCTCCTGGGTCTAATTCAACGCCCCGAGCCCTGAGTTCCACCGACAGCCAACGCTCACACGCCAGCCATACAACCAGCATCCACATCTCCAATCTCCATAATAGATGTAATGATCATTATACAGTCAATATATCTACATCTATAACCACGACCTGAGCCAGTGAGCGAGCCGACACGTCTGCTGTTATATCCAAGCCAACAGCCAAACACGCCAACCCTCATGCCATAAGGTAAAAGATATCAACGTAAAGGAAACAGCTTTCCAAACAATAATAATACATAACAAAAAAAACCCCGATTGGTGGTTCCCTGCGCCAACAGCTAAGTCTTCACTTGTTATCAGATTAAAACCCGAATCAACACTTATGATCGAGCCGACAAGAATCATGGCCATCCCTCCAGCGAACACTGACGCCCACACTAAACGTCACAGTAAAACCAACACCCAGCTTATATCCTGAACCAACGCCAACGCCCTGCCGAACATAAAGCCAACGCCGATTTTCATGGTAACAACCAGATTAACACCTATGTCCACAGCGACACCCACACCAACACTTGATGTCCATATCAACGTCCAGACCGACTCTTAACGCCACATCAAGACCCACACCAACCCTGTTGTTCAAGCCAAGAGCTAAGGTATTATGTGAGGTCGCACACCCTAGCATGCCAACACCCTTACCCATGTCCACAGTGAGAATGCCCATACCCAGTGTTCTGGAGCACAAGCCACAGGTGCCATTCCCGTTTCCAATGTCTCAATCTCTCCCTCGTCAGTTAAAGAATCTTATATCTTCCTCTTGCAGTTTCTACTAAATATATCATTCAGTTATCCCTCACTACATCTCACTTCAGTATTTATGTAATAACGATAATGATAGTGATAATTACCACAACAACAACTACTACTACTACTACTACTACTACTAATAATAATAATAATAATAATAATAATAATAATAGTAATAATAATGGTCATGGGTTTGTTGAATTAAATGCAGGCAAAGGTTGATAACATTCAGCGAAAATACATATTGGGGAGTAAACAGAGGAGGGATATAAAAAAAAATGGGAGTGTTAAACAGAGGACTTTACATAAATAAGAAAGTGAGGGTTGGGACACAGTCTAATAATAACTGGTGTTGCCAAGGGTTGGGATGGAGCTGTTCATGTAGCGGTCTGTACGATCTCTTGTGGAGTCGATGCCGTTCTGGTACCGAGCAGCGACACAGGGACGGGGGATCTCAGGTGCTAGGATTTGACTGTGGCGAGGATGGTGCGTTTGCCTTCGTCTCAAAGTGTCACTTAAGAGAATGGTTGGCGAGATTCGGGAATGTCACTGTATTCAACGCCTCTAAATAGGTGGTGCAAGAGGGACCTAGGTTGATCTGGCATTCCCTTTTCTGAATTTTTTTTCTTGTAGACCCTGTTGTGCGGAGGGTGAGGAGGGAGACTAGGTGGGGAAGGCATAAGTGAGTCTGGGAAGCGTGGAAGATGGTGTTCTTCAGTTCAATGCGGGGACTCCTCAAGTGTCTCTAGTCGACGAATGATATACAGACGATAGCTAAAGGAACGGATGATGGTGCTGATGTGTGTTCCCTCACATGGATGGTGCTGATGTGTGTCCCCTCACACGGATGGTGCTGATGTGTGTCCCCTCACACGGATGGTGCTGATGTGTGTCCCCTCACACGGATGGTGCTGATATGTGTGCTACTCGTCTCTGGTCCAGACTCAGACAGGGAGGTCTGATGGACTGAATAACCTGGAGGAGGAAGAGGCTGGGGGAAGGGTATGTGGGGGGAGAGGAGTAGCACTAAGACGATGAGGTTGAGGAACGTGGTTTGGAGGCGAGGCTGACCTGCATGACTACGATCTAGCTTTGGCTGATGACGGAGACGCGGTTGGCGCTGGTCCAGTTCTGGACGCTGTTAAAGGATGTTCTGAGGGACGATTGACGTCGGGATGGCTCTGGTCAGCAGTGATACGCACCCAAATGGGAGGGTCGTCGACGTCCTTCCGTCGATCCAGCGTGTCCATCGGGGTATCATTCATAGAGATAAGGAAGGCATACGTCCCATATTCGTGTGTGTGTGTGTGTGTGTGTGTGTGTGTGTGTTCATTAACGTGAGTATATTCGTATGCGTGTCCGTTTACGTATGCATAAAGGCATGCATGTATGTATGCATGAACATACATATGCATGCATACATTGCAAGACTCTGCTCGAGTATGCATGAGCGCGTATGAGGTAATCCCCGGGTGCCGACATGCAGCCAGCCGAGGGTAATTTGGGTACCTGGCCGTGCTTACATGAATCACCTGCCCGTAATTACATCTTGATTATCATGACGGGTTATCGACCAGCAAATTACGCAATAGTCAGGAAGGGGAATTATCTCGGTTAATTACGATAATTCTTGGATGAAATACAATCCGATGACAGAGCGAAATGATGAATGAGAAAAAGAATCTTAAGGTTTACTGATTATTCTTTTTGAAATAAACTCTGCAGGTGGAGTGAAACACTGATGAAAATAAACAGATGACAGGGAGAAAAGTAGCACACATGCGAAGTCCTTTATGAAGAGGAGGATCATAAAGGAAAGGTCGTAAGGTAAACTCTATACAAAGCCCGGGAGAGTGACGGAACAAATTGCTCTGTGTTGGAGTGTTCCGTGAGGGGCCACGGGTAATGCCGGGATTGTCCTGAACTGCTGGCACAGACGAGGACAACGCTGCAACAATAGCGCCTGTTGGAACACCACAACACATGTGCCAGTCAGGAGCTCTCCGTGCGTGGGTGTGGATTTACCCCTGAAGCCTGGCGCGGTATGATCCTTGAGCACAACTGTGCGACCCGTGGGTACAACGGTACCATCCTTCAGTCAACGGGACGATCCTTGATCACAACGGTACGACTCCTTAGTACAACGGTACGATCCATCATTACAACGGTACACTCTTTGATCACAACGGTACGACGCTTTAGTACAACGGTACGATCCTTGATCACAAAGGTGCGACCCTTTAATACAACGGTACGATCCCTGATCACAACGTTACGACCCTTTAGTACAACGGTACAATCCTTGATCACAACAGTACGATCCTTGGGTACGACATGACATGACTTGTGACTCAAAGGCCAGGACAAGCCGTCGTGCTCATGAGGTCGAGCCGTCTTAGTCAATATCGCACCTTCGTGTTTGATAAGGATCGTACCGTCGCTCTCACGGAAAATGTACCGTCGCGCTCAAGATTCGTACCGGTGTGCTTCAGGAGTGTACCGTCGTGCGGAAGGGGCGCTAAATGTATACGAACTCTCTTCTGTTAGTGGAGAGAACCGTATTTGTCCACAGGTCCGTCAACTCATGGGTAGTAAAGATGATATTCGACTGAGGCCATTCACAAATGTATGAATCTTCAGTCACATCTGGGCGATGACAAAGCTCTTGATGTGTCACACATCCATCACAGTCATGCTCATAGAGAGAAGTAATAAGACATGAACGTAGGAAAAGAACACGCCTAAAGCAAAGACGGGGGGTAGTATAAGATGATGTATACATCGGACTGACGATAAATATTCCCAATTAAGTTTGTCGCTGGACCAGTTCCATCCTGTCTATATTCCAGTTCAGTTACCAAAAACTTGTCAGTCGTTATCACCCGTTGACACAACCCAGTGACGTTATAACCGCGCTGGTTTAAATATAGGCTATTAAGATCACAAGAAATTGTCATGTCAGGCTTCGATGTAAGTGCATGCTTTGGCATTTACAATGAGTAGGACAATTAAAAATGATATGCAACTCTTCCCATGAAACTGTCCCAGCTTCTGAGTGTACGCTGAGGACGGCGACCGTAAAGGCTGGCTGGGACCCCCAAGGGAACCCATTAAACCTCACTTGCAACGCATACGTCGTCTGGCGATGCTGTAACTTACCATCAATGATTCCTCCCCCGCACAGACCACGCTCCTGTCCTCACCCATCGCCGATACTTATCTCCATCATATATATATATATATATATATATATATATATATATATATATATATATATATATATACCGGAGAAAATGGGTACAAGAATAAGGAGAAAATCAATGACAGATTACACAGCTTCCCCACTCGCCCTTATCATACTAATCCTTCAGGGACTCATATATGCCGTCAACACCTACGGCCTTACACTAGAGCACATTCGGTGCATCCCTCTGGTTCTCTGGCACCTTACCCTGATTACAGGCCTTACCCGCATCACGCCAAACACGTATGCAACAACGTATCCTTACCTCCTTCCTCATTACCTTTCCAGTTATCTGATCAACACAAAGTGTTTTATGATAATTATTGTATCTTACTTTTACAGTCTCTATTGAAACGCTGTATCTTTCTCAAACCTTCTAGCCAACTGTTCAACTCCTCCTCTCTCCCTGTAGACCTAACTATCTTCGGTTCACTTGCTACGTGTATGATTATCATCTCCAACACAAATCCTGTGGTCCTTGAACTCACATTCGTATCTTCTATGCCCACAGTTCTTGCCAAACACATCTCAACCTTCCCAGACTTATAAACTCCTTCATTTTTATTCAACTTAGCGCTCGAATCTTCTCATCATTAAACCTTTATCTAACTTCTTGATACTATTCCTATCTGCGCATTCAGCTTCCTTTTTTTTTTTTCATTTCGTCTATAGGTGCCCTCACCGATGTCTGGATTTTGTCTTTAGCATTAATGTCTTGTAATAATTTCTGATGCTCTTCTTGTTTCCCTGTCGCCGAACTCACTTGTCTCTACCTCACACCGATTCCCTCACTTCCTCTCCCACACAACTCTCCTCCTGAGCTCCCTGAAATCTCCCACCACCTTATTTACTCTCCCATGTTCAACAGCCACAGAGTTATGCAGCTCTGCACTCAGTGATTACTGGCACAATATTCTCTCCTCATCCCTCAAGCTTGTAGTTTCTGATCATACATTCTCATCCGCATACAGTCTCAATCATCTCTACCACCAGCAGTGGGATGCGCTTCCCAGGTGATGCAAACCACATCCTAACCTGATCATCTTCATTTCTAATAGCCATTATCTACTTATTCCTCCTATTACCCAAATATCAAATAATCCACTAGGTCCTTATATCTATAATCCAAGTCATACCAAATGTGAGTCAAGATTACTTTACGCCTGAGCAAGGAATTTATAACTTACATGTAGACTCGACTCTAGTCACTGATGTATCAAATTTTCTTCATGTCTAGATAAAGTGTGGGATGTGTCCGTAGTATTAAGTCAGGGGTGGAATGGTGAAGCGGAGGCAGGAATATAGAGCACCAAGGTGGGGTAAGTCACGACAACGAGATCCAGAGAAGAGATTCAAAATAAGCAGAATCACAATAACGAATCACAATGAGTGGATCCACGATAGGGGGGAGCCATGGCACGGAGATTCACCATAGGGGCTCGATATTACAGAGGATCACAGGAAGTCGTAATACGGAGACATGATCATAAGGAAGTGACAACAAGGATGGTGGCAGCGATGAGACGCTGGAATGACACTACCACCACCAGCAGGAGTCACGCTTGGGTAAGTCCCAGTAAGGAGGAGGAGTCTGGACGAGTCATTATCTGTGGTAACAAGTCAACAATCATGGTCCACCACCCACCACCCCCTCCAACATACAGCAACTGTGGCCTGCCACCGCTCCTTACTGCTGCTGTGACCACAACTGGGTTATTCCCCCCTCCCCTCCCCTCTCCCCTTCCCCATCTATCTTTCCTTCCCCCCTTCTCTCTCTCTCTCTCTCTCTCTCTCTCTCTCTCTCTCTCTCTCTCTCTCTCTCTCTCTCTCTCTCTCTCTCTCTCTCTCTCTCTCCCCATGTGCACGGTGGCCCGTCGTCGACCGCAGCAGTTCCCACCGGCGCCTATCATAACATGTAATTTGGGATTCGGTAAACTATGCGACTGAACTTGCTGAGGCCAGGATCTGGGTTAAGTAAACAATGACGTAGGGGAGCCGTTGGTGGGTGGGTCTGACTCGCTGCCGTCCCCTTGTTACTGGGGAACTCTCCAGAACTTTAACAGTTCTCAGGTTTTTGTGTCTCTGTCTATATGATACAACAGATTCGTGAAAATATGAATTTCGAGAACTAATCACTTCGTAATCAATGTAATGGTCACTGGATGCAGGAGTTCTTAACGTCAGAAACCCTTCAATATCACTTAAGCTGAGCTTCACACCTTCAGCCGAAGGAAATAACATATTAAGTGGGTCAGAAGCCATTTTGGAACCATAGAACCTGGGTGCTAGAGCATGAACAGCCATGCATGGACCTTAATACATGGGTTTTGGGTCCCTGCAGCTGGACTGTAAGGCCTCGGAGGGTGAAGTACCTGAAGTAGGGTCCTGGGATGAATAAAGTAAGTCTTGAAATGTGGGTCATGGAATGTGGGCTTTTGAACTTGGCTTCTGTGATGCGAGTCTCGGAAACTGGATCTTGGAATTAGCCTCTTGCAATACGAGAGGAAGAAAAACTTCAGTACCTAAGATGTTTCTCAAAACTTGGGCATCGAAATAAAGGTCTTCAAATATCAATCCTGGAACGTAGGTCCTGCGGCGTGGATCGTGGATTCATGTTTTGTATCTAGTGTCTCTTAAGTCTGCGTCCTGGAATATGTATATTTTGAGACGTGGGTCTCTGAACGTGAGTTTTCCAGGGTATCCCCTCCCCTTTTTATGACTAAGGTCTTCGCGCTCAGCCTCCAGAACGTCAGTCTTGTGACCTGGGTCTGCAAACGTTGGTCTTCGAGTTCGTGTAGTATGGGTCTCTAGAAAATGGATGCTGTGGCAACTGCTTTGTCATCCAGGCCTCTGAACGTGGTTGTTTCAGAGGAGTTCTCGTAGCCTGAGTCTCTGAACATGTTTCTGAGAGGGTAGCTCGTGGTCTCTGAACGTTATTTGTGAAGAGCAGTAGGTCTTCTAACCTGGGTCTTGGATAAAAAGGTCTCATAACCTTGGTCCCTGACCGTAGGGCTTTGAGTGTAGTAGGTCTTATAACCTGGGCTTCTGGGAGTGAGCCTTGAACTGCACATCTGACACCTTCTGCTTCCGAAACGCGGGTCGTTGATGTCCCTTCGAGTATAGGTGAATAATGCATAGTCTTAGCATTTAAAATAAGACTGTTTTTATCACGCATAGTACTAGTGAGGGCTACAATGTCTGGCACTATACTGGTGAAGGTCGCAACTGCTTGTACAGACGAAGACAGCGCTTTGTTGCAGTGGTGTAGGTAGGAACATAATGAACTGGTGACGTTCGAGACATGTTGTTATGGTAATGGCTAACTCGTGTTGTACTTTATCATCATCTGTAAATATATTCAGGAACGATCAGAATCCACCCAGCCAGTCATTTACATAGATGAAGAATCGCAACGGACCCAAGACTACGCTCTGGGGAACGCCACTGATCACTTTTCTCCAGTATGATAATGCAGCTTAAGACATGCGTTGTTCTGGTGAAAGCCGTCACATGTTGTACTAGCGAGAGATGGGACGTGTTGTACTGGGGGAGAACCATCATGTGTTGTACTGATGAGGGCCATTGCACTGGTGATAACTCGGATGAGATGCACAGGAGACAACCATCGTCTGAAGTAGTGCCAAAGGCCATTACGTGGCGAACTGTTGAGGATCGGCACTCGAATTACCACCAAGTATTGCCATGTGTTGTGCTGGTGAGGATTACCATACGCTGTACTGGTAAGGATGGTCAATTTGTTGTAGTGAAAGCTGCTAAGTGCTTTACAAGTGAATGTCGTCATATGTTGTGTGGTGGTGGTGGTGGGGGAAGTAACTTGTTCTACTGGTTAAAGCAGCCGCTCCGTCCACTGGTTAAAGTAGCCAATCGCTCCACTGGGAGAACCATAATATGTTGTACTGTTGAAGGTTGCCACGTACACGCACGTGAGATACCTTTACGCGCCTTCAACGTTTCAGCAGTTCTAAGGTTGAGTCGTGGGCGAAAAAATTTACTACACTTGCGGCAAATAGGTCACTAAGAAAACGGAAGAGCTGCGCTTCGTGTCCATGAGGTCAACTCGAGCCTTTGAGTTCGCCAGCCTGATCTGTGTCACACGAACGCGGTCTTGGCTTTACTTTGTGCCTACAAGGCACAGGTTACGTGAGCATCAGCATGTACTGAGCTATCACGCTGGTTGAGGTGTAGGAAGCGGCAACTGTATATGGGGAAATTCGGTGATAAAGCTCCATCTGGCCGAGGGATCACAGAAAATAGTATCAATCTTACATTAACTCAAACCATACGAACGTAAATTAACTCCTGAACCTCGTATCTTTACGACAGGTTAATGTGGGTAATTATCGCATGACCTTCGCCAAGTAACACCAATGCAACGACACCAAGTTATATAACATTACACGTCTGGACGCACGATGAACATTACTCTCGGTCGCAGTAGGAGCGAGGCGTCACCCAGCGCTGGCAGCGCCAGGGGTTCCCCTGGTGAGGAGGGAGCGAGGTGCGTGTGTGTCGGTAGGGACCGAGGTGGTTCCTTATGTCTGAGGCAGCCACTGCTAAATCGTTCGGTATAGACCAGCCCGGTTGCGGCTCCACGCTGCTTTATCCAGTAGCTGCACGTAGCTCCTCGTTAGTGCCTCGTTAGTGGGCTGTTGTGGTCAATTATCTGACAGGAGGCTGGACGGGAGGCGGCCACAGTGGTATAGGGGCGGCGGCCTGGCCGTCCAACAAGTGGAGCACAAGGCGTGCGTTCGGCCGACCGTCCTTAGACGCGGTGACCCGCTGTCTTGCTGACCACAACCCTCCTGGGGCCGGCCCTCTCACCTCCCTCCTCCACGACTCCTGCCTCATTACGGTTCCGGCACACAGACCCTCACCTGTCCCCGCTCGCTAATTCTCAGTCCCTCAAAACCTGGCATTTTGGTCTCTTGGTTTCCCATCACCCTGAACCCCAGTCTCTTAGATTTATATCTTCCCTGTCTTGACACACCTTCCGTCCTGTGCCTCAAAATATCATTTCTTTCTCGTCTAGCGTTCCTAACTCACTACTCATTCCCCTCTTAGGTTCTTAACCCCCTCCTCAATTCCTCTCTTTGACCCCCAATCTCTTATCTCTTCTCTCAGGTCCCCAACCTCGTCTCTCCTCTCTCAGGTCCGTCCGTAGTCCTCTTCTATTAGGCCTCTGCACCCCAATTTTTCTTCATACCAGGCGTTCCTTCGCTCAGAACCCTGCTTTAAAATTCTCTCCACTCACAAGGCCTCAGTTTTCTGCTTCTTTCTCTTGAACACCAACTCCCTATTACTCTCTCTCTCAGGGCCACACTCGCTGTTCTTCCCTCGCTTGAACCCTAAATTCCTCCATCTCCCGCTCTTGAATCTCGGGGTTTTCATTGCTCCTTCTCTTAAATTCTCAGACCTCTAATTTTTCCTGCTCAGAGCTCACCCATCACAGCTGCTGGGGCTACCTTGGTGGTTCCCCCCTCCCCCTTAACAGACCTTCCAGCATTCTACGGAGGAACGATGTGGAATGCCACTAGCTAGGCCTGGCCAAGTCTTGAAACCCAATATTAGTCTAGCTGGCAGCCCCCTCTACCCCCGCCGGCCATGTTGACCACACTGAAACGTGGCGGTACACTTACGGTACGTCGCCTCGCCCCTCCACCACGGTGGCGTCCAAGTGGACCCCAACAGCTTCACTGTACTTACGGTTCGTCGCCCCCTCCATCCCAGTGGCGTTCATCAAGTGGACCCCACAGTTGGCGGTACACACCCGTCCTAGCCCCCCGTCCCCCAAGCAAGACGGTACGCCAACGGTTCGTCTCCCAGCATGTCAGTATATCTTGTGGTATGCCTCCCAGCATGACGCTACACCACAGTGTCAGGTCTCTCCGCATGACCGTACACTCACAGCAGAGGGTGTACATGACACTGTTCCTGACCTTTTAAAGAACCCAGTCAGGTAACAAAGCTAAGGTTTCGCGTCCCGGCACACAGGACCCGATGGACGTAACCCAACTTTGTTGTAATGATAGACATGTTGTCAGTGACGGGTGGGGTGGGGGGGGGGGGGGTCAGCTCGGTCCCCCCAAGGCCGGGCCCCGCCCCCTGGCCGACGAAGGCGGTGCGGCCCCGCCGCAGCACACCGCTGCCTCTAGTGGATGTGGCACACTTCTGCCGCCGCGCCTCACGCCGCCGCCGCCCCTCACGCCTTCCCCCAGTCACCACCAGGGTCATGCAGCCCTACCGCATGCCTCCACCACACCACGTCTACCACACCTCAAGGATATATGCATGATCCAGACGGATCAGTGTGTGCGTCTGTATTCCAGCAAGAAATACTGAATACTTCGATGACGAGACAGTTTTCAGTGTGACAGGAGTGACACCTCAGATGTCGACGTGACGGACATGATATGACATCAGCAGTCGACGAATCCGCTGTCACTAGCTATATGCTGGAGACACTAAGAACCAGCGGTGCCTCTGCCTTCACGTGTCCGTGCGACGGCCGGCCGTCCGTGAGGCACGGACTGGTGAATCCAACTGTTGTAGTGATGATGACCTGAGGTGAGGGTACCACGGGCGACACGACGGTGCCATAACATCCGCCACACACGCACACACACACACTGCCCTACACATAGTCAGTCTGTCTTGCTACACAGGTATACCCCTGACCTCCTTTGGTCTCGAAATATACTACACGTCTCAGAGGAGAGAAAAAAAGAATATATATATATATATATATGTATATATCATATCCTCAATATCTCTTACTCGTCATCACACCGTGTAGAATAAATGTCATGGACGCCCTGTGCCAGCGGATCTTCCAATTAAGCTGAGACACAACTCGTGGCAGAGGTACGTGCGGTGCTGCTGCGCCGACGCGTCCAGCCACGTGGCAACGGTGCTTGTTGTCTCCTTGTACCACACACGCCTAATGAACCTGAAGAGCCAACAATTAGCATCAAGTACAGCACTGCTGGTGCACATGCCAGCGAGTGTGAGGGGTGTCAAATGTCGGGACGGGTTCTAGCGACGGTAAAGATGCCTTGAAAAGAATCAGTATAGGTCTTTAGTGTGACTGTCAGGCTCAATCTACGTGCCAACGTTTGTATGGATGTCAACGTAAGTATGAGGGCCACTGTAAGTATGAGGGCCACTGTAAATATGAGGGCCACTGAAAGTATGAGGGCCACTGTAAGTATAAGGGCCAGAGAAAGTATGAGGGCCACAGTAAGCATGAGGGCCACTGTAAGTATGAGGGCCACTGTAAGTATGAGGGCCACTGTAAGTATGAGGGCCACTGTAAGTATGAGGATCACTGTAAATATGAGGGTCACTGTCGGTACGGGACTCCGGAGTCGGTGGCGACACCAGCGTCGGTAAGGGCGCCGCCATCGCACGTAGAACCGATCACTGTCGACGTCACCAAACTGATTTATTGTACTGGATTTTGTGATCAGAGGTGTGTGTGTGTGTGTGTGTGTGTGTGTGTGTGTGTGTGTGTGTGTGTGTGTGTGTGTGTGTGTGTGTGTGTCTTTCGACTGCATTTCAAAGGACCTGCATGTGCGTCTTCGAACTCACCAGGTACACTGCTGAAGAGTCTGTCTTAAGGCTTTCCCGTACAAGCCACATAACAGAACCATTAACAGTGTCAGAGGTTCGCAAAGCTTTCGTCTAATCGGAAAAAATGAAGAAGTTAAGTACTTGTAAAGGAGACGAAAACTTTCTCGTCGTATCGCTCTCATTACTTTTCTATGACTTTCGTAACAGTTACGACTCCATCCACCCCCATACGTTCTTCCACGTTCAAAAGAGATTTTCCACGTCTTCCATAATTCAGGTATTTTTTTTCCACCGTTCTCGTTACTTCTTCATCTTTTCAGCATTTTGTCAAATTCATTAAGGCCCGATCTCGATGTGGACTTCTACCCCGTGGCTGGAGCCTTTGAGGTAAAAAGAAAAAGTCTATTTTGAGATAAGATGAGGAAAATGCAGACTTTCGTTTTCACATAATACGACCATATTGTCAAGGGTGGAGCCAACGTATGGAAGTCGTCTTTCCAGGGGAATAATCCAAGGATGATGCAGAAAGAACTGGAAGGTGAGTGTTCAGCTCCTCCTGTTATATCAACACTCAATAGCATTGTGTTCATAACTTCCATTATCGTGAAGACCCAGAGCAACAATCCTCCAACTTAAGTAAGACGATCTTTTAACACCTGATTTGACAGTCAAGGTGAGATGAGCCATATGGTCGAGGTGAGACAGTGTTAAACTAAGGCTAGGGGGGCCAATAAACCAGATCAGACAGCGGCCACTTGGGGAATAATACTAGAACCAAGGTAAAAGTTATAACCTGGGTCAGCCAGAGTGGACGTCAGAGTGCAAAGTTAAGAGATGAAAGAAAGAGAAATGAGGTGTGGTGTGTGTGTGTTGTGTGTGTGTGTGTGTGTGTGCGTGTTTGTGTGTGTGTGTGTGTGTGTGTGTGTGTGTGTGTGTGTGTGTGTGTGTGTGTGTGTGTTTCCTGTGTGTGCTTACCGAGATGGTATCGAGAGAGGACGTCGGGAGCAGCCGCTCACAACAATAACAGCCGCACGCCCACACCGCCTGCCTCCCGCCTCCCGCACCACACGACATACCACACACACAATAGAGGTCCAGGTATTGCCAAACTCCGACGAGACCTTATGACCTCGGAGACGGTATGGTTAGTAAACACAATGACGAGAGATGACGGCAACAAATATACACATGTCATGAAATGCGCTCTACATAAAATACAGTTGCGAAATATACGGTTTATTTCTGATAGATATATACATATTTCGAAAAGAGGCACTTAACATAAGAGAAACGAGAAGACTTATTTCACAAATAAATACACATATCAAATGTTTTTGCTAGTCTTTAATATTCATATATGAGTATATTTTTGTTTTGGCCATTCCTCCACCTATCACACCTCCCCTTATTCTTCTTAGACTGAGGGTTTCCCTTCTATCTTTTTTACTCATTCTGTTTTGGTGAGGTACCATTCTTGATGCATTCCTGTGGACCCTTTTTCAACTCCTCTATGTGGCTCCCCTCGTGAGCTGACCAGACTGTTGCGACATGTTCCAGCTCAAGACGACTGGGCGTCATGTAGATCCTCCTAAATATCTTAAAAATCCGTGTACCTGAAGGCAACTGTCACAGTGACCAAAACATATATTACCTGCCTCACGATCCTCTTCACACTGTGTCTTGCTGTTTATTTTCCCCCGATCTGATACTTTTAGTCGTGTTTGTTTACCTTCCTCACCATCTTCATGACCCTACATTCTCCAGGGTAACATTTCAGTACTCATGTTTTCTTTCTTCGATCACTGATAACATCTTGTCTAGACGTCTTTGAAATACTTCGCAGTCCGTGTAACTTCGGACTGCATTCTTAATCATGGCATCATCAGCAAACATGACACAAATCCACCTTGTTTAGCAAACCATTTACGTAGATCAGAAATTCTGGCGGTCCCAGCGCAGAGCCTAGAGGAACCTCACATGTTACCTCCGTCCGCCCTCAGATACTTCTCTTAACAGGTGTTCTCTGTTACTTCCCGTGTGGTTATTATTTTTCATTGCAGTTTGTGTTATGGGGAGAGTTTTACATTCGCGTTGCTATGTCTCATAACCTGGTACATATGTACTATCTCTTTCCTTTTATGTGTATACACACGCGCATACCCGAGCCTTAGCCTCGTGACTAATTATCAACCAGGCCCGAGGGGAGGATGAACAGCTAGGTTGGCTTTGGGACACCCGTCGCACCCAGGATTCGAACTCAGGCTGGCCAGAGCGTGAACCATGGTCAACGACGTTAACCAACACACACGAAAGCCCGTGTGTGTGTGTGTGTGTGTGTGTGTGTGTGTGTGTGTGTGTGTGTGTGTGTGTGTGTGTGTGTGTGTCTTGATGGGTACAAGAAACTTAGCGAGGTAATTAAGAGAGAAATACCCGCCGTAAGAGGCAGCAGGAAACGGACCGTAACGAACACACTATCACCTTACTCCTGGCCAGCAGCAGCCACCAACACCGTCCCAGCGTTGCCTCCCTCCCTCATCTACTGCAGATCATAATCACTCCGGTGAGGCTTACGGTCCACGACTTACGCTTCGGGGGAGGAGACAGAGAGAGGTAGGAAGCACAGGAATTCCCAGATCCACAAGTTAAAGTGTTCAGGAAAACGAGAGGGAAAATCACAAATAGGTTAAAGGAGAGGGGGAAACAAGGAAGGAAAATAAGACTTTGCCTAAAATGAAAGCTTGATCCACAGCAGCAAGACGAGAACAACGATAACAGCGAGTAATATCGGTAGAGAAGTACGACTGGTCTGCCCGGCTTACGTCCGTCGCATTCCTGGCTACCCGACGTGGTTACGTGGTGGTTACTGATGATTTCTCGTCTCCACCATGCTTTGGGAAATGACAACCACTTCATGCTACATATATATTTATGTATATATATATATATATATATATATATATATATATATAGAGAGAGAGAGAGAGAGAGAGAGAGAGAGAGAGAGAGAGAGAGAGAGAGAGAGAGAGAGAGAGAGAGAGAGAGAGAGAGAGAGAGAGGAAGCCACCTACGAGTACCGCGGGCGAGAATGTGCATGCAGCAGGGTTAGGCGTCTAGACAGGAAGGTTTGCTGGTGTTTGAGCAACAGCACCGCCACCACCACCTCACCTCACACCCTCCGCGTTAGCACTGTTGTTGGCCTTACTTGCCGTCACCTTACAACTACGCTACCGGGCTCATGTGAACGTCACCTGACACAACGAGCCTTCACAGTGTTTGTTCTATATCCTCACTCTCTTTATTCCAAGCCGTTCTTCTGTTTACTATGAGTCGTATGTTTTCCTGGCTGCTTTGGTCTGTTCTCTTTTTCATAAAGTGAGGTTTTCCTCATCCTCAGTTCTCTCTCGATCAATGGTAGTCCCCTTTTCATTTCCTGTAAAGACCTGCCCTTAATGAGGAGTTTTGTCTATGCCTAGAGCCGACTTCAGAGATCAAAATAATTCTCGAGAACTGAGCCATTTTTGTTATTTTCTCCCTCACTCTACCTTACAGGGCCGACAACAATGGGTTAAACAGCACGTCTCGGTATCTTCGTTCGGAGGAGACAATACGATAAGGTTTAACCTCCTGCAACCCTTCTTGAACCACGCCACCCCTGCCACCCAACGCTGTTTCCGCCTACCCCCACCCAAAACACCTTAAACCTTCCGCCACCCCACACACCATCTCCACCGCCCCCTACACTACGTCTGCCACCCCACACACTATCTCCACCGCCCCCTACACTACGTCTGCCACCCCACACACTATTACCACCACTCCACATCTCATACACTACCCTCGACAAACCCACATGCACACAAGAGTTAGCGGTAAAGGTTGAGCCCAGACAGAGTGTCGGCCAGAGTGAGAAATGCCCGCAGTACACAGTCCTGCCCAGGTTCCTGGCGCTCTGCCGGCGTTCTCACTCATCCCTCCCTGTTACTGGGAAGGCATCGACTCGGCAGTCATACTACACTGTATCGTAACGACCCTGGCCGTCTAGACCTCCTGCCGGTTATTCCTCACAGCCGAACACTGCCTGTGGGCGAGGCCTCCAGCTGCAAGGCGTGCACGACGGATATCTCGTGTGTAGCAGCAGATGATGGGTGAGTATCGTGCCTGTGTATTTCAGGAGTTAACACATTTCTCGAGCAGCATATCGTCGGCTGAGACTAAACTCGGGCATGTCCACAAAGCTCGTCACAATCACCGTAAAATGACACAAAGAGAAAACAATGTGATCATCCGGGGTTTGAAACCATACAAGAAAGACAGGAGACATAACAGACGTGACACGGAAGCTATGATGTATGTATATATCCAATCAACCTTATCGTGAATGATACGGAATCTTGCAAACAGTGGATGCAAACAGATTAGCTGCTCAGCAGAGCAAAGAAGCAAACTGGCCCATGGTCGATCGGTGCAGGCAGACACAAGCCTCCAAATTCCGACATGAAATCGACGTCATGTAAGACTCGGTAGAGACAGAGAGCAGGAGGAAAGAGCTGATGAAGGGATGCTTCCTCCCGCCCACGTCAGTAAGGCGTGCACGTACCAGCCAGCGAGCAGGGAACACTGAACATCTTCTCCTGTC
Organism: Panulirus ornatus; assembly: GCF_036320965.1. Lineage (NCBI taxonomy): Eukaryota > Metazoa > Arthropoda > Malacostraca > Decapoda > Palinuridae > Panulirus > Panulirus ornatus. The sequence continues at coordinate 7,961,952 of NC_092244.1, read as the reverse complement.
TCCACCAGGACCCACAGACCATAAGAGGCGGCCGAAAGCGGCAACTTTCACCGGCATATTCATGGCTCTGTGTCCTTCATTACTATGATGGTGAGAACCCTTACCCTACCCTCTTCTCCCTCATAACTTTTGACACTCCTCATTAATTTCCTTACCGGTGAGGTGATGAGGACTTCTCATCTCTCACCACCATCAGGATGGTGGCGCGTGGTTCCTCACGATCTCCCTCAGCGAACGAGTACGAAGGACTCAGGCCGACACGACAGTCATCCTCTCTGTTTATGTTTTCACTGGCTTTCTCTTAGATAATCATCCTGTGCCTAATTACCACCCCACTCTCTCTCTCTCTCTCTCTCTCTCTCTCTCTCTCTCTCTCTCTCTCTCTCTCTCTCTCTCTCTCTCTCTCTCTCTCTCTCTCTCTCTCTCTCTCTCTCTCTCTCTCTCTCTCTCTCTCTCTCTCTCTCTCGGCGCGTTAGCCCCGTGCCTTAAGGCAAGATCTCTTCGCAGAGACTCGTAGACTGTACTTTATATATATATATATATATATATATATATATATATATATATATATATATATATATATATATATATATATATATATATCTGCCTCCCGTTTCTGCTACCCTTCTTCTTCTCGACTTCGCCCTCAACATGGTTTAAATCATTTCCTATCAAGCTGCATGACGATCACTCCAGGCTGCATGACAACCCTAAACTAATGTCAACAGTTCAAGTCATGCGTAAGTCAAGTCAAACATACCACTTCTGTATCCCTTGGAACTGCCAATGAAGAAATACATAATTTGATACCAACTGTTTATGTAACCTCGAACTCCCATTCAAAACCCATCGGGCCGAATCAGCTCGGTAACGTCGCCTCCTGTAGTATATCATGCGTTCATCTCGGCCCATCATGCACTCCTTTCACCTCTTTAACTGCTGTCTCCAACTGCCGCTTTTTTTCTTGTAACTATTCGCCGTCTTGACTGCTGACTGTATTTCCCACTTTCATGTCATTCATGACTTCGTCGTCATCCACCACTGACTTGCGGATCCTTACCGTCGCTCGCCGAACTTCCCAGGCGGCACCCACGCCTGCCAGATATGGGAAGGACCAGATTGTGGCTGTGAGTTGAGTAGGTGGAGTGGGTGGGCTCGCGAACACCAAGACTCACCTCACTGATCAAACACTCGCTGATGTATGAGCGCAGACTCCCCCTCTATCCCTTCGCCGATCCTCTCGCGTTGTCCATGAGGCCACTTGCCGTGATGAAGCGTCGGCAGAAGCGACGGCATCAAAGCTTTCCCCGACAACGGTCGTGACCCCGCGCCGGCTGCGTTGTTCTAACCCGTCGGGACGGTCGATCCCCGAGTACGGCAGGTCGTCCAGCAGTGCTCATGGGTCGTGCTCAAAGGGGTTTGAAGGGCAGTGGGCGGACTGTTGGCAAGTGGCGGAGAACGCGACCCATGTAGATCAGACCCATCACAACAACCTGACCTTAGTGGCTGTCCTCTCTCTCTCTCTCTCTCTCTCTCTCTCTCTCTCTCTCTCTCTCTCTCTCTCTCTCTCTCTCTCTCTCTCTCTCTCTCTCAGGTTCAAAAACACAGGACCCAAGATTGTGGCGAAGACCCTCACACAAACACCTACGATCACGAGACCTTTTCACCTTGTAGGACCAGGTAACTCCTGACCGACTGATAACACAACCGCTGAACAAGAGTTAATATGCTGGATGTCATCTTTACAGATAACAGAGGAGTGCTATGAAAGGTTTGCCATCTTCAACACACCGAGCACAGGTTTAAAGTTGATGTACACAGACAAATATGGACACGACACTTAACACAGTTCGCCATGTGCCACCAAGGGGGGTGACACTCCATGTGTCAACACGCGAGATAAACTACCAAAATCACACACGAATCCCTCCAGGTTGGCAAGACACAGAACGGACGTCTTGAAAGGCTGACCACAGACGTACTTCAGACACTCACTCGACACAAACCGCAGAGACAGAACTATAAAAGATTCCGTCCCGAGCGAGAACAGAGTTCCCTCTCCGGGTACAATAGCAACTAACCTTTAAAAAGCAGAAACTCACATTATAAAAAGATGTAAGAAAAAATTGAAGCTTAACACAACACAGACTCCCAATACCACAGAATATTAGCAGAGAGGCACCGCAGCGAAGAGGTCACCTACCACAATCCTGCAGTGCACCTCACCTGCTGCAGCACTGACTGCAGAACTCACCTACTTTTTGTTCTCTCTTTACAAAAAAAAAGTGAAATACAATTTAGCAAAACAGAAGAACAATGAAGACGGGAAAGGTGGAAGTGACTGACGGCGAGGCAGAAGAGAAGGGCGGAAGAGAAATGTGAGGAAAGAAGACGTGGTAGAAAGATAAGGAGGGCTGGAAGATGAAGGATGGAAAGGAGGAAGTGGGAAGAAGATTGGGGATGAGGAAGATAAGGAGAGATGGGGAAGACTGTTGGGGAGGGAGGTGAGGAGACTGTTAAAGTTTTGGTGAGGGTGGTGGTAGGGTGGAGGGTTGGTAGTGGTGGTTGGTGAGGGTTGGTGGTGATGGTGGTAGTTGGTGAGGGTTGATGGAGGGGGTTGTGGTGGTAGTGGTGGTGGTGGGGGAGGCGGCCAGCAAGTCATGGTTCCTCAGTACTTCCGGTGGTCCTGTGCCGCAGCTTTCTATTTGCGCCTCCAACTTTCTTTCCCGCCGGGTCGTCATACCTGGCATTCCTCCCTCCCTCCCTCCCTTTCTCCCCTTCCACCCTCCCTGCCTCCCATTATCCTGCCCCTCCCCCCCCTCCTTCCCCCTCCCCATTCTCCTTCTTTCTCGACAAAAAACTTTTGTAGGCCTCAGAGATCAGGTCTTACTACAACACAGAGGACAAAGTCCCGGATGAGATAATGAAATATAACAAACACACACACACACATATGCATATATATATATATATATATATATATATATATATATATATATATATATATATATATATATATATATATATATATATATATCCTCCTTTAGTCAATAATTAATCTACTAACCTCACCTTGTGTGATTTATGCATTCGAAAGTTGTTATTCGGCTCGTCATTAATTAATCTGTTTATCAGTTCGCTTATTTAGTAGTTCGCTGTGTCATTCTCTCAATATTTTGTTCGACCAACTATTTACTCGCTGCTTTTCTTCGTTTACTGACTCAATCATCGGAGGTTCTAGGTCTTCGCCAGTATATCGATTCACTAGTGTATTCACACAGTTTCCACATGTCTGCCATTTTTCACTCATTCGTCCTCGTATCACCCACGAGTTCACATGATCATTCATCACATTCAACCACTCATCCAGAGCGATGGGCGGCCGGTGACACACGGAGTTGCAATGTAGTATAACACGAACGTTGTATTAACCATGCAATAAACATTATGTACACAAGCAATATATATAAAGAGACACATAAGTAACGATGACTCGGTAATTGAAAAAGAAAGGCTAACATTCACGAGCAAATCAATATATATATATATATATATATATATATATATATATATATATATATATATATATATATATATATATATATATATATATATATATATATATATATATATATATATATATATATATATATATATATATATATATATATATGCGTATCTGTCGCATTTACTTACTTTTGGCTTTACCTGTGGCAAGATCCCACACTTCGCTTGGCCAGGAAGTGTTTGTTCACAACTTCTCAGTTAGACATCTTTTGCCCAGCTTCCAGTGGTGTCCTCTCGTTCAGGACTCTCGTCCACCTTCAGTGGACTACTCTACCTCAAAGTCGTCATGGCATCTTTAGAATCTATATATACATAAATTATGTCTCCCCCGTATTCCTCTTAGATCCAAGTGTAGGCAGACTGTGAAAGGGAGGGAGGGAGGGTGTTCCTCTGCGTTCCACGAAGCTCATTCGGAGTTAGTTCTGGTCCCGTTCTTGCTGGATTCCTCTGGGTTTCCCCTTTCCAGCAATTCTGTTGTGGTTCCTCAGGTAAGAATGAGACCGCGGTGCCAGCCGTGGACAACCTGGCTACACTGGGGTGTGTGGTGGGCGGTAAGAGTATCTGGCCATACTGGTGTGGTGGAGGCGGTGGAATACCCGGCCAGACTGGAGTGTGGTAGAGGTGGTGGAAGCACCTGCTGGGGCTGGGAGGTTCGTGTGGCAAGAACCCGCCACCGCACGCAACTTTTCTCAGGCTGTTCCCGCCTCCCGTTCGTGAAGGTTATATAAATATTGATTTCACTTGGCTTCCCATCTCACCAGTGAAAGATACCAACCACTTCCCATTCTTGTTTCTCCTTGTAGACCTCTCTTCCTGTGTCGTAGGTTCGTACATACGTGGCTGGCACTAATCTATATAAATATTGACCCATTTCTCTACGCTACGTCTTAATCGTCCCTCTCACGCCGTTCAAAACATATAACAACCCTTCTCTCCATTTCAAGTGGATATATCTGCTCATCTCTATCTCTCCATTTATCTCTAAATATCTATCTGGACATATGTATCTATCGCCATAAACATACAGAAACACGTCCATCCACTGAGGAGGAGGAGGAGGAGGAGGAGGAGGAGGGTTGCGGGCGCAAGGGCCACCATCGCCAGCGGCTGTGTGTAGTCCAGCAGTAAGCGTGCCGGCTGGGAGGGAGGGCCAGAAATTGCTTGGAAAGTTGGCGATACATTTCCCTGACCAGCGTCCTCTCACCACACCCACAACCACATCATTACAGCTTTTCTCAGGCTTTCATTATTATATATTCATCATCTTTTCCACATTTCTAAATCTACAGGTTTTCTTAGGATTTCATTATCATCTGTTCATCATTTCGTTTTATTTCATTCTCGACGTATTTTCTTATTTTCATCTTAATATCCACAGTGACCAGTGGAATGTGAATGAAAAAGTGACTAATTAAACCTTATTCTTTGAATGTATGATTTTTCTAAAAGGATGCTTAAAAAAGAATATCGTGCAGAAATGAGATCTCTGTTTTCAAATGGTTATGATGTCATCTACTTAAACATAGATTATGTTCATCTCGTTATATCTTTAGTGTATATACTTCATGACACAAAGATCCAAAATGTAACAGTTTATCTGAGATCAAGTTTCTGATTACAGCTTGCTTAACATGTCTAGTATATACGTAATAATAACTTCATCATATATACCAAATGACACCGCCATCATATATACCAAATGATACCGTCATCAAATATACCAAATGACACCGTCATCATATATACCAAATGACCGTCATCATATATAGCAAATGACACCGTCATCATATATACCAAATGACACCGTCATCATATATAGCAAATGACACCGTTATCATATATACAAGATGACACCGTCATCATATATACCAAATGACACCGCCATCATATATACCAAATGACACCGCCATCATGTATACCAAATGACACCGTCATCGAAGGATCATTGGTGACGCCGGGTCGTGAAACCAATGATATATCGCGGGACGCATACTGCACTGCACCACACTGTTCTCCACTTCCACCCAAATACTTTTACCCAGCTCGACCGGCTGGCCGGTGCCATCTGCCAGCCTAATCTTCCAAGACGCTAAGTGGCCCGTCTTCCAGCAGACTTTCCACGGCGCCGCCTGGTAAAGCTCCGGTCTACTGCAGAGTGTAGAAGAGATAGTGAGACACGCCGAAGGGCATGGTACGATATATATATATATATATATATATATATATATATATATATATATATATATATATATATATATATATATATATATGCCAAATGGATTGAGGAGAGGAAAAAGAGGAGACTGGGAGAAGATGGGAAATCTTACGGGTCAGAGAGAGAGAGAGAGAGAGAGAGAGAGAGAGAGAGAGAGAGAGAGAGAGAGAGAGAGAGAGAGAGAGAGAGAGAGAGCTGACGTGGACGACAGAGCAGGCGGCTGTCCTGCGGTGGAGGGGGAGGAGGTTTCCTCTTCACGATTTCACCAAGGGTTTCACGCCCCCGGGGAGCAGCTCCAGGGAAGGGCGCGTCCACGAGACAGCGCTCCCTCCGTCCCTCCCTCTCTCCCGGTAAGGGAGCGGAAGGCGTCGAGAAGGAAGGGGTCAGCAGATAAGCTGTGAATGAAGGAGTGCGTGACGTAAGGGGGGCGGAAGGTGGAGGAGGGAGAGCGGGGGGATGGGATGCGTGGTGTGATCTGTCTCCTCTCGCGAATCTCGTCACTTCCCGTAACAAAAAATTAACCTGGATTTCCTTCCTGCGATAATAACCAGAGACATACTAACTTCACGTATTCACACGTAGCAACTCGAAAAGAAATGAGAAAAAAACTAAATGCAAACGAAATAAAACAGTGAACAATGGGTCCCCTTATCACCAAATGGCTGAGACTGCTCATTTCTCAATCATTATCATCTCGAAGAAAATCCTGAACACAAAAAAAAAGACACTGAAAATGGAGGGAAAAGTTTGCTTGTGAGTTTCCAACGTGTTGATAAAAGCGGCGGAAGTTATGATGGGCGTTGCCCATCATTGTGTAGGTTCAGAGCCAGTGTGTTTGTGCGTCTGTGTGTGTGTCACCGTGCCCAAGCCCGCCCACCACACCCCACACACGGCTCGTACTGCACGCCCGGCGCACCTTAGTAAAGTCAGATCAATGTACGAGCAAGAGATAAAGACAAGACTGAGATCAGGAGTGATGTAGGGTCAGGACTGAGGTAGGTTCAGAGGTATGGTCAGGGCTGAGGTGGGATCAGGACTGAGGTAAGGTCAGGACTTGTGGTAGGGTCAAGAATGACGTAGAGTCAGGACTTGGTGAGGGGTCAGAGTCGATGCAAAAGGAAAACGACTTGGCGAGCGGCGGGGTGGAGAATAATGCGAGAACCATCAGGGGGGTCATTCATGCCGGCGGAGGAGGAGGGTCAGAGTGAAGGACCACAGGCCAGGGTGAGAAACGACGTGAAGACGTGGCGGAATGATAGTGAGGAGTGGAGTGCGGGGCCCGAGGACGTGGGGGGACTAGAAACAGGACTCAGGTGAGGTCTGGAATGAACTAGAGTGGAACCGTTGGGGGACAGGAGCGAGAACCAGAAAGAGGGAGGAGAGGAGCGGAGTGTCGCTGATGTGATGCCAGGGACGTAACAGAGTAAGGGGTAACAGAACACTGAGGTGTGGCATGAGGACTTTCAGTTCCTCTATCAGCCCTCGCGCTCCCACTGTCCACACAGCTATAAGATAATGAAGTGTTTCAAACACGTAAAACCTAAGCACGTATGCAGTATCACACAATCTATAAGACCATGAATCTAGGAGATGGTATGTGCATAACGAACACGATAAGGTAAAGAGCTATTCTAAGCACGAGAGGGGTCCGTGGTCCATAACCAGAGTTCACAGAATCCCTTGTGTCATGAACCAAGATAATCCATAAAAAAAGAACCACACATCACACATACGACAACCTTACATCATTAAGTATACAACACGTGCGCATCGGTGAGCGAGGCAGGGGGATGCCAACCACTGGATGCCTGGAGATTATTCCCGGAGCGGCCTGGCGTAGGTGGGGGAGGACGTTCAGAATACCTTAGAATAAGACGATAAGGAAGGGTCGCAGAGTACACCCAACAGACACGTGTACACGTGTCCATCTCAGTACATCCAAGACACACGCGTACAAGTGCTCACTGCAGGACACCCAACGGATGCATATACATATCTAAAGTAAATATATTTTCTTCCGATGAAATTCATGCGATGAGGTAAGACTCCTCCTTGGTGGACCTCGCAGCTGAAATTACGTAAGAGGAAATTCTGTCAATTTTCCTCCACGACTCTCAGCCGGGAGTCAACGATATTCGCCCAAGAGGATTTAGGTACCAAGACGAATCATACAAAGACCAACGGACCATATGTGACCCATGATCTTCGACCTGGGCCTTAAGGGCGAGGCCAAAGACCTGGGCCCAGCATTATCGAAGGGTCACTCCGTCGTCGTACATACACAATGCGTTCAACAATGAAAACCTTTCGTAGAGTGAATCTAGCCACACCAGCCTCCTCCTCTCGCCACAACTCTATGCATTCGAAAAACACGAAAGAATTTCCTTTTTTTCATGTTGTTTCTGCCAATCAGCCGAGTCATATGTAATATCGTAAGTCACGGAGCATTCCTTGGGCAAGTCACGGAGCATTCCATGGCCAAGTCACGGAGCATTCCATGGCCAAGTCACGGAGCATTCCATGGCCAAGTCACGGAGCATTCCATGGCCAAGTCACGGAGCATTCCATGGCCAAGTCACGGAGCATTCCATGGCCAAGTCACGGAGCATTCCTTGGCCAAGTCACGGAGCATTCCTTGGGCAAGTCACGGAGCATTCCATGGCCAAGTCACGGAGCATTCCTTGGCCAAGTCAAGGAGCATTCCTTGGGCAAGTCACGGAGCATTCGTGCACCAGATATCCCGGTCACACACTATCAGCTCCTCTGTTCCCCTTTACCTCCACATCTCTTTACCTCTCAACAACTGTTAACAAAAAAAAAAATCCTTTTCTAAACTCCTATGATAAATCACATAACCCAGGGTAGCGATATTACACAATGGATCACACTTTCGTACATGAGATGTGTCTTTAAAACGCCATCAGTCCATTTTCGGAGACACACACCATTCCTCCATCATGCTCGTAAGGGAACGTGCTGAAGTGTGTGTGTGTGTGTGTGTGTGTGTGTGTGTGTGTGTGTATTCCGAGCGGCGTTGCTTCAAGGTTTCATCAGCCAGTGGGTAAGTGAAGAGGTAACTCCCCTTGAGGAAGCGGTCCAATGTTTCAGGGTGGTCACCCGACACCGTCCATGCCCCGCGGCCCATCAAGCAGGCTGCTTAACACAGACATAAAAAGAAGAGGAAAAAAATAATCCGCCGACCAGTTTAATATAACTAAAGCCATCCGACACGGGAAACTGTAAGACATTTTTAAAGACATAATTATGCAGTGGCCAGCTGAGGGTGCTGTGGTCTTTCCAAAGCACAGTCTGAAAGATTTTTCAAACCTTGTAGTGGAAAATGATTGAAATGGGACAGGGAATATCGATCGTATCTGTGGTATATGCTAGACCAGATATTACAAAACGTTACCCTGCAATAAGGGGTTCAGTTAGGCAATTATAATTACCACAAGCTCCCTTCATTTTACCTTATCATGTTCTGTTCTCCTTACAATACAAGGTCAGTAGCTAGGCAATCATATCCAAGGGTCGTCCTGTCTCGTGTTCAAAGATCGCACCGTCGTGTTCAAGGATCGTACCGTCGTGTTCAAGGATCGTACCGTCGTGCTCTAGGATTGTAACGTAGTGCTCAAGGATCGTACCATCGTATTCAGGGATCGTAATGTCGTGTTCAGGGATCGTACCGTGGTGTTCAAGGATCGCAATGTCGTGTTCAAGGATCTTACCGTCGTGTTCAAGGATCGTACCGTCGTGTTCAAGGATCGTAACCATCGTGTTCAAGGCTTTTAAGGATCGTCCGGTTCTGGTCAAGAGATGACAAACACCTTAAAGACAGCTTCTACATAAACCAGTTCCTTTTCGCCATAGTTATACATTAAAAAAGAAACTATTCCTGACCAGTCATGGATACTCTATCAACGTTTCCCTTACTTTCTCCATTTTCTGTTACTAATGATATGCATATTTGAGAAAGGGTTGCCTGTCACCTGAGCTGCGTGTACAGTTGGCTCTCCAGTGGGTAAATGACACTGGGTTTTTATCTCCACTGTCTTCTTCTCTATCATAAATGAGAGGTAATCTACGTTTTTCACAACGCGGACATCTGGGTAAGGAGACTGTGGCTCGAGGAAGCGGTGCACACGCGGCCGGTGTGAGTATGGGCGGACGGCACCATGCCAGTTCTACCACAGTGGTGGAACCAGGTGGGTTCGCCACAGGTATTTCCTGAGGTACATTTGGTTTCGCTTTGATCCCCGGAACACGACCCTTGAGCACGAAGGTATGACCCCGGAGCACGATGGTACGACCCTCGAGCACGACTCTTGGGTATTGCTAGACTGCTGACCCGTGACCTTTTCGTCTCTCGAGGTCAGGTCAGAGGTCAAGTCATCATCATACCCAAGGGTCGTACCGTTAGGTTCAAGGGTCGTCCTGTCGTGCAGAAGGGTCGCACCTTCGTGTTCGAGAGCGTTACCAATCGTGTGCTCAAGGACCCGAGCCGTCTTGCTCAAGGGGTCGTAGCGTCATGCTCAAGGAGGTCAAGTTACCCTGACACGTCTCGTGTAACATACGAGTATCGGTGGATCATACATCAGGGTCAGGAAGTTCCAATCTCAGCAGGGGATGGTGACACCCTAAGACCCAGCAGTAAAATCTTATGAGTGAAGACAACACCTTCACGGGTCCAGGAGAAGACAACACCTTCACGGGTCCAGGAGAAGACAACACCTTCACGGGTCCAGGAGAAGACAACACCTTCACGGGTCCAGGAGAAGACAACACCTTCACGGGTCCAGGAGAAGACAACACCTTCACCGGTCCAGGAGAAGACAACACCTTCACGGGTCCAGGAGAAGACAACACCTTCACCGGTCCAGGAGAAGACAACACCTTCACGGGTCCAAGAGAAGACAACACCTTCACGGGTCCAGGAGAAGACAACACCTTCACGGGTCCAGGAGAAGACAACACCTTCACGGGTCCAGGGGAAGACAACACCTTCACGGGTCCAGGAGAAGACAACACCTTCACCGGTCCAGGAGAAGACAACACCTTCACCGGTCCAGGAGAAGACAACACCTTCACGGGTCCAGGAGAAGACAACACCTTCACGGGTCCAGGAGAAGACAACACCTTCACGGGTCCAGGGGAAGACAACACCTTCACGGGTCCAGGAGAAGACAACACCTTCACGGGTCCAGGAGAAGACAACACCTTCACGGGTCCAGGAAAAGACACAACACCTTCACGGGTCCAGGAGAAGACACAACACCTTCACGGGTCCAGGAGAAGACAACACCTTCACGGGTCCAGGAGAAGACAACACCTTCACGGGTCCAGGAGAAGACAACATCTTCACGGGTCCAGGAGAAGACACAACACCTTCACGGGTCCAGGAGAAGACAACACCTTCACGGGTCCAGGAGAAGACACAACACCTTCACGGGTCCAGGAGAAGACACAACACCTTCACGGGTCCAGGAGAAGACAACACCTTCACGGGTCCAGGAGAAGACAACACCTTCACGGGTCCAGGAGAAGGCAACACCTTCACGGGTCCAGGAGAAGACAACACCTTCACGGGTCCAGGAGAAGACACAACACCTTCACGGGTCCAGGAGAAGACAACACCTTCACGGGTCCAGGAGAAGACAACACCTTCACGGGTCCAGGAGAAGACAACACCTTCACCGGTCCAGGAGAAGACAACACCTTCACGGGTCCAGGAGAAGACAACACCTTCACGGGTCCAGGAGAAGGCAACACCTTCACGGGTCCAGGAAAAGACACAACACCTTCACGGGTCCAGGAGAAGACACAACACCTTCACGGGTCCAGGAGAAGACAACACCTTCACGGGTCCAGGAGAAGACACAACACCTTCACGGGTCCAGGAGAAGACACAACACCTTCACGGGTCCAGGAGAAGACACAACACCTTCACGGGTCCACAACTATTTTTTTTCTGTCCAGTGCTAAAAAAAGGAGAAAATTTTCTTGTGCGATTTGCTTTACCGAAAGACGCAATCTACAAAAGCACTCACTTGGACCGGTTGCCTTATCCTCTGGTTTCTTGGGAAGTTATTCATGGTGAAAATAGAAATTCCCGTGGATGATAAATATTACCTTTTGATAACATTTAAAACCTTGTGTGTGTGTGTGTGTTTGAGAGAGAGAGAGAGAGAGAGAGAGAGAGAGAGAGAGAGAGAGAGAGAGAGAGAGAGAGAGAGAGAGAGAGAGAGAGAGAGACGGGGGAGGGAGGATAACAGGGGGAGGCGTTGTGGAGCCATGAGGGGTCTAGTTATGGAATGCCGTCAGCGATAACAGCTGATCACGTCAGCAGAGGCAGCTATCATGCTTGTCGTACCCTTGATGATGATGGTGAGTGAAGCTGAAGGCGTGGGAGTGAGGGAGGGGCTGAGGGCCGTCACCAGGCACACATTCCAGGAAGGAAGACAGACGGACAGCGTCCTATGGGTGTCGCTACTCACACACACACACACACACACACACACACACACACACACACACACACACACACACCTACCGCAAGAAGAAGCACCACCTCACCGCATTTGTTTACCTGCAACACAGAAACACGGAGAGTTAGAGGCGAAATTGGGCAGCGAATCTGAGACATATATCAAATAATTATGGGAAACAAATACTGCTGGGAGTGTGAGGAGATATGTAGGTTGAAGGGAAGGTATGAAAAAAAAAAAAAGGAAGTGAGAGAGAATGATTAAAAGCATGAAGGAGGTGGCATCCAGAAGACATGAGCCCGTCCCACTTGGGGGGGGGGGGGGGGAGGAGGAGACAACCGTCGGTTTACCACCGTCCACAGACAGTCCTGGGACGGGAATTACCGGAAGCGCATAAAAACCTGTTGGGCTGACATTTTGCAAGAGCCAGCCAGGAGCCAGCACCGCCCCGGCCGGCGAGGTTAGTTCATGGGGAGACGCCAGTCTCTCCTGACACATGTGGGACGTGGCAGACCTCTCCTGACACACGGGGAACGTGGCAGACCTCTCCTGACACACGGGGAACGTGACAGACCTCTCCTGACACATGGGAAACATGACAGACCTCTCCTGACACACGGGGGACGTGGCAAGTCTCTCCTGACACACGGGGAACGTGGCAAACCTCTCCTGACACACTGGGAAAACGGCAGACCTCTTCTGACACACGGGAACATGACAGACCTCTTCTGACACACGGGAACATGACAGACCTCTCCCGACAACACGGGGAGCTGCACGGTAGACTTCTGCCTATTCTGACACACGGGGGCATTGAGGACAGGGCAAACCCTCTCCTGACACAAGCAAGGCACGGGTGACGGCTGTCGTGCTGGGAGCTGCCCGGGGAGTGGCTGGTTACAGACTGAGGCATTATGGTAAACACGTGCATTCTGTATGACCACTCTCACTACTAGCACCTACTCCAACAGCGGTAACAGTGGCATCAAGAAGGTGGCTGCGCCGTCAACTCCTGTAGTGACAGGACCATTGGCAGCTGCAGTGCCGACGGCTTTGGTCGTAACAAGAAGACCAGGGGAGGAGATGGAATAGAAGGGTGAGGAAGGCGGTGGTACTTGGGAGGGCAGGAGGCGGGTGGGCAGTACGCCGCCAAGGCCAGGGAGGGTGTGGTAAGTGACATACACACACACCCACCCCACCCCAGGGACGCTGCCACGCTCCCTCACCCTGCCACTATCGCCCAGGACAACCCCCCTCCAAGGAACGGCCAGGCCAGGGCAGGGGGATTGGGGGTGGGTGTTCGCCCACTCCCTGGTCTCCCATCTGCTGCCACAACGCCTGGACAGACGCCAATCCTGGCTACCAGCGTGTGCTGGGATGTAGCTACAACCAACGCATACTGGACGCCAGTGGTGACTAGACCTCTCTCTCTCTCTCTCTCTCTCTCTCTCTCTCTCTCTCTCTCTCTCTCTCTCTCTCTCTCTCTCTCTCTCTCTCTCTCTCCATCCCTCACCTGTTATTTACTCCTAAGAAACGCCAGTCCTCCTCTCACCCAGTCCTCCTCTCCTCCCTTGTTCTCCCTTCGCCCGTCTGTCTCCCCTCACTCATATCTCTCTTCCCGTGCGTTTCTTTCGTCCTCCCGTCTACTGTCCCATTCCTCTACTTACCTGTCTCATCACCTCTCCTTTACATCCCGACAATCTCTCCCTCCCGTCTATTTCTCTTGTTCCCAACCGGCAATTCTCTTTGTGTGTGTGTGTGTGTGTGTGTGTGTGTGTGTGTGTGTGTGTGTGTGTGTGTGTGTGTGTGTGTGGGTGGGTGGGGGGGTGTGAATATACAGTCTTCAGTGTGGTCACATACAACATTTACATGCATACATACATACATACATACAGAAATGTATTTATAGATATTACACATACATACGCACAATGATACCCGGACTTTGTCTCCATCAATAATAGACTGAGATAAGTGAGTTTAGCTCCAATGTACAGACGTGAAGTCGATTTTTCCCCCCATCCCTGCATTAATACTGACGTTATTCCTCCACCTGGACAACCAACCCGAGAGAAAAAAAAAAGAAATAATTTCGGACAATTGATCACAGGAAGATCACGGGGCAGGCAGTACGGTGCATGCAGGTGTCTAGGATGCCTTTGGCCGTCCGTACCCTGTGTGTGTGCTTGAGCCAGCCAGCCAGCCAGTACTGGAGACCAGCCACAAGAACACCCGGGCTGGAGCTGCTGCTGCTGTGTGCCAGGGGACCTCGACCACCGCCGCCGCCGCGACTTACGTAAAAATAGAGGATACGCTCCCACCACTGGTGGGTAGTGGAGGGAAATATTAGCAGGGCGGGAGGGCAGGAGAGAGAGAGAGAGAGAGAGAGAGAGAGAGAGAGAGAGAGAGAGAGAGAGAGAGAGAGAGAGAGAGAGAAGTTGGAGGGTTGATGGCAAAGTGAGAGGTGTATGCCAGTGAGGGAGAGAGAGATGAGCGGGTGTGAGAGGAACGTGACACGTTGGGGTGAGGAGGGAAATGTCTGTTTGATGTTGGGTGAAAAAAAATAAGTACCGGGACTTGTGTGGGATAGAGTTATATAAGTGTCTACGGCAACCACAAGGTGGAGGTGTGAGGGAATAACTTGTGACTGTTAATGAGGCAGAGTGAAGACAAGCTCTTCTGTGGAGAGGAAATGTGGTTATGAAAGTGGAGAGCGACGCTCGAGAATATGATTTACAGAGGTAGATTAAATGTCTACATATATTCCCTTAGACTTCTACAGTTTATCAAAGTCAGTGACGTCACCGCTTCTCAGTATCATCCTGAATATAGAAGATATACAGGAGTTAAACTCTCTCTCTCTCTCTCTCTCTCTCTCTCTCTCTCTCTCTCTCTCTCTCTCTCTCTCTCTCTCTCTCTCTCCTCAGATGCGCTCAATAAATGCATCACCAGTGCACACGTCGAACGGGCAAAAGGTCAATACTTCAAGCGATGGTTAAGCAATAACTCACAAGAGGTACTGTTAGAACTGTCATCTGGTGCTTGTAATGGAAGCAGCAACAACAACGAGAGGTTCTCTAAGTCTGAGGTGATGGCTTCAGGGGAGGTGCGCTACACGCCAGGACACAGCTCTTGATAAGGACCAGGATTAAGACACCCCCTTCCCCTGCACACACACACACACACACACACACACACACACACACACAACAGTCTCCACCCCCCACATCATACACACCTCTAAAGTAGTGTACAGGGCAATCCAATGCCCTTCCTGGCAGTAATACCATGCAGCTGATGCAGACTCGAATCCAATCGAGAGAGCGGCTTCTTACGTGTTTCCCTTACCTTCTGTAAAGTTACGGAACTGAGGGACACACCACATACTCAAAGCAACAGCAACTTGGCAAAGAAAACGAGTGAATGAATACGAAGCAGAACACAGCAGGATATGCATGTAAATAGTAATGAGCGTGAATGAACATGAGTTATCAACGTAATTCTCATAACAGCGAAGGAAATCGTGGAGCAATGAACTCAAGAACAGAACCAAACACAGTCGGCGGAGTTATTAAGCCACATCCTCTCGTACACTCACAACACACCGACGGGAGACGAATACAATCTAATGCGAATGGAATGAAAGAAAGTATAATGCTCAGACGTCACCCCCCTGCAGTTGGGGAGAACATTTCCAGCAGCATAATTATCAAAGAATAAGCTTGCCAGCGCCGTCCTCCTGGCATAACCCTGTAAACACAACAGATCCCATGTATGCCACTTATACAGTTACTTTCTCTGAAACCTAACCTTCAGAATCAGGAAAGATATCATAAATGCACCGATGCATCGTCATGCTCGAGACGTCAAGACGTTCTATGAGTAATATAAGATAATCTGTGCAAGTAAGAGAAGTGGTTTTTAGGTGGGATGCGAGACCCAGGTGTTGAGGAGATATATACACAGTGTGTAACACACTAACCATGACGCTACACCTACCAAGAACCACAAGTCTAGATGACGCCACTGAATCACGACAATACTGGTCCTTCCTTGTTCTCTTCATGAGGGAGAAGGGGTAAAGTTGATGAGGTGTTGGAGGTCGACAGACGGAAACAGTGGAGTACATGGGGAAGACGAGGCTGAGTTTGGGAAGACCACTTCAACACAGAAGAACATCAGACGGAGAAGAAGGTTCCAGTAACACACACAGACGCCTAACTGAGAGAAGAAGGACTAGTAGATGGGCTAGTGGGGGTAGGGTTGCTGTATGAGGGAAGATGGACAGCTAGAGGGTAGGGCGGTAGGGGCAAGACCACTATGGAAGGGAAGATGGACAACTGGTAGGTGGGGTGACAGAGGCAGCACCATTATGAGGCCAAATGGACAGCAGGTGGTGAGGAGCCAAGGAGGAGTGCGGAACTGGCCACATGAAGTTGCGGGCGACGGTTCAAGAATGTGACGACACAAGGGGGGAAGGAACGGGCCAGGCTGGTGACAGTGATGGACGGTGGGGATAGTGACACATGGGACGGGGGACGGGGAGACAGCCTGCCCAGCCACACCACCACCATCAGGCTGGGTGGGGAATCTGTCACCACTACCCACACACCAGCTCGTCCCTCTAAAGGACGACAGCCCCTCATCTGCCCATTCATCTCTCACCGTCACAATATATATTTCTTGTGCTCGCAGTATAGTGATCCATACGAGATCCTTCCCCTCTACACAAGCAATCGATAAACAGATATAATCAACAGACGACATCCTCAAACTGAACATTTCAATGTATCTCGATACAATCCGTCATAACGAACGACATAATCAGGTGATAAAACACCAGTACAGATACTTTCCACGTCATAAAATACCTGACTGAAGACAACCATTGAAGCGTCCAGCGAGACGACAAGAGACTTTGTGTCTCTTCCTGTAAATAATTAGCGCACAAGGTGAAGGAAAACGTGTACTGTATGTCATATTCTGAAGGTGGGTACTTCCGAGCTGGCGCCTGAACTCGTTTGGTTATCACACTTGTCTCATGATCAGCAGTTTTTCCTTCACCTTAGAAACAGGCAGCTGTCCAGCCATTCCGACAGACGGGAGACCACTGATCTACCCTGCATAACATCCTATAGATCTGATCTTTTCCTGATATTTCAAAAGCTTAAGATAGGCTCCAACACTAAGTCTTATATTTCAAACCTCCATTTCGGGTTTCCTCTCTTGTTCTGATTACCTATCTACGTTCTTCTTTCCAGTCATTTCATAGTTCATGGAGGAGCCTCAGGAAACAACAGCGGCCGCCCAGGGAAATCTATAGACAACAGCAGCCCAAGAAGGTCCTACCCATTGACTTGAGAGTGCCGAAACGGCGCCCGGAACCACCTTACACCTTCCGTGTCCGTAGGGTGTGGATAACCACCTTACACCCTCAGTGTCCGTAGGGTGTGGATAACCACCTTACACCCTCCGTCTCCGTAGGGTGTGGATAACAGCAGCCCAGAAAAGTAATACCTACCTGACTTAGAAGTGCTGTAAGGTGCTCGTAACCATCTTACTCACTACGTGTCGGGAGTATATAGAGAGAACAGCCACCCAGGGGAAGTATTACCCTCGTGACTTGGTGAGGATGCAGTGGCCGGAACCATCTAACACCCTCCGTGTAAGGAACCCTAGTCTTATTTTCTATTACAGTAAATCTACACTACTAAGCTAGACTGAATGTCTTTTACTTAGATATCTTATACACTAAGACTCCCTTTTCTTACACCTTTTACCCTCACATTCCTTTTCTGACTCTGTCTTTCTCACTTTTCTCCTGCCTTCTCCCGCCTTCCTTCACCATTCAGTGCCTGGCCTCGGTTCGCTCCATGACTGGAACCTTTTACATAAAAGAGAAACCTTTACCTCCATGAAGTATCAACTTTCCTCACTTGCTCGTCCATTCTTACGTTTTACTGCGGCTTCTTCTTCTTTCAATGTGGGCCAAGAGAAGTTTGGCAGAGTTGAACTTTACATGAAATTCTTCGTGTGTCCAAAACCGGTTTCTTTAGAATCATTTGTCGGCTTTGTTATTACGCTGGAAGTGTCCATTGTCTGAACATGAGACTGTCAGGATGCATACAAATAATGTAACCTCTACCCCCTCTCTTTCTCTCTCTCTTAAATAATCTGTAAGACTCTAATGGCTTAGTCTCCTTTAAGAAAAAGATGAATTACTTCGTTTACAAGGCATGCATTTCTCCGGGATACAAGGAAGACATAGCGCACACAGGTCTGGGGACTGTAAGGTAGTGTACGCCGGCCAAGAAGTCAAATGGCTGCGTCCAAGCGACATAATACAATGGCCACTCCTTAAAGTCAAGGTTCCCTAAATCATTTTACCTGCACCTCTCTCTCTCTCTCTCTCTCTCTCTCTCTCTCTCTCTCTCTCTCTCTCTCTCTCTCTCTCTCTCATCTAGTATCCCCAGGAGTGTCCTAGATGCTATCCCGAGCTACGCCCGGGACGATGTCCCAAATGGCGTCCTAAGAAGTCTCCAGCGAGGCGTAGAGGGAGGTATCCCATCTCATGTTTGAGCAACACGCCCGTGGTGTCCTGGACGACGCCGTACGCGCTGGTGTCCTGTTCGTGGCTGAGTTGCGTCCTGGGAGGCGTCCTTGTCAGTGACCTAGACGCTGTTCTCGTCAGCACCTTCAGGAGTGCTCAGGATGACTGGATGGCACGGGCGGTGATCTGACAGGTGAAGCGTGACGCGTGGCGTGGGTCAGGTGTGGTCTATTCCTGAGGGTGTTTAGCAACACGCTGTCCCAGGATGTGTCTTGAGTGATGTGGGAGTGTTGTCCTGTTCATGGCCGGGTCGACAGTAATGTCCAACGGAGCCCTAAGGTGCTGGGCCTTGGTTGCAGTGCTGGAGAGTCCTGGGACACGCCTTGCGCGGGATACAATGTCCTGGCCGGTGTCCCAAGCTAAGTCTTCCTTGGTATCCTCAAAGATAGCCAATACAGTGTTCGACGGTGTCAAGGAAATGCTCTTTACCCCGTCTGGAGTGTGTCCAACGTGATGTCCTACGAGGAAGACAAAAGAATTCAAACCGCTACTATAGACCACTAGGCTTGATGTCTCGCAACGGTTATAAAAAAAAAAGGTGTCCAACAAGACGACCTTGGGGATGTCCTCGGGTGTCCCATGCGGTGCTCTGGAAGGTGACCTTGAAGCTGCCTTGGGTAATGTAAGCGGAGGCGTCTAGACAGGTCTTCGGTGATGTCCTCAACTGCGTCCTCGGAGGTGTCTCAGTAATCTTCGACGGCAGGTCTCCAGGAGGGTTGCCTGACACCCGTCACGGGAGCTGCTGACGACGGAGTTGTGGACGATGTTGTCCGCCTTGTGTTCTGCAAGGAGCCGCAGGCGATGTCTTGGTCGGTGCTGTGGGAGATGGTCTGAGAGGGTGCTGCTCTGAGGGTGTTACCCTGGTGCCCTGGGAGGTGTTACCCGTAAAGAGGTGTTGCCCTGGGAGGTGTTGTCCTGGAGGAAAGCCAGGCCGCACCCTCCCGCTGCTCACCTCAGGGTCGAGGTCGACGACTCATCCCTCCTCAGTGTTTACATATTCCACCCTCGTCTCTGGTCACATTTATTTGACAAAATATTGCTCGTACCTTCTCTTAGGCTTCTTCACCAGCTTAAAGTCTTTCTCTCTTCTTTAGGTACACGTCTGCACTGTAGATACTCGTATTTCCTTGTTGCATAACAGTACTGGAGGTGTTCGACAGAAAGCAGTCTACTTGCAATATGCATATACCCTGAACAAGAGTAAATATCTTCACAAATGATTATACCTGCACACAAACTCTGTCTCTGTCTCTTTCCTTTAAACTCATGCGTGTTGTGGAAGGAGACAACAGACAAAGAAACTTAGAAAAGTCCTAGCGAAGGTCAGATCCATTGCTGAGGAAATTCTACCCAGTGTGATAGAGTTGGGGCACGGTGACATAGTGCCGGGTTATGACTGTCATCTTACAAGGGCCAAATTACCGTAATCTACGAGACGAAAAGGACGTCTGGTTGACACAGTACCAGCCTATCAACGCAACCCCGATCAGAATTGTACAGGAGGGGAAATCATGTACCTGTCCTTGTAAAAATTACCTTTAAAGAATGGCGATAAAATGCTCTAACAAAGAAGTTTCAGTATTCGTTAAATCCAGAATAGAGCGAAATTACAGGTTCTTCGGACGTTTACCCACGCTGGAAAAGGGAAGGGGAGGAAACATGCTCACGACACGCAAGCTTCTGATTGACTGTGACAATGCCTGTGTGTCTCAGTTCTCTGAAACACAGAGATCGACCACGTGACGAGGGGTAAAAGGAAAATAAATTACAAAAGATGGGAGGAGAAACTTTAGTGACATAATCGTGTCTAAATAGAACAAAGCAAGACAAGAAACTGCGACATCAGACAGTGATTAAAACTTCAAGGAGTTGTATGAGAGTAATGAGATGTTAAGTGATGGAACCCCTCGACCGTAAAACTCCCTCCCCGTATGTACAAACATGTAAGCACATACATACAAACATTAGGACCAGTGTGTGGGAGCGGCGACGAGGGAGGACAAGTGACGCGGAGGGAGTGGGATTGGTGTTTAGGGATGACTGGTGTTAAATCCATCTCGTATCATCGTTTTATGAGATGGATCTGAAAAAAACGTGTGATGATAAGGTTGACAGAGATGCTCTATGGAAAGTGCTACGAATTCATGGCGTACATTCAAAGTTACTAAATGCAAAGTGGAGTCTTTAGTAGGGGAATGTAAGGCATGTTCTAAATTATGCTAGTAGGTTTGGTATTACCTGCTGTTTATAGATATGACAGCCCTGGTGGCACTCTCTACAGAGAAGCTACAAAAGCTAGTGTCAGAGTCTGGGAAAGTGTGTGATAAGAGAAAATTAAGAATGAATGTGACCGAAAGGAAGGTGCAGATGAGACACATCAAGGAGGTGGGAAAGGAATGTCTAAGCTTTACCTTTACATGAGGAAGGATGTTTCAGGTACCTAGAAGTAGACCTGGCGGCGGATGAAGTAAGTCAGAAGGTAGAAAAGGTGTATGGGGGGCGACGACCTGCCAATGGGCTGAACCAAAGCATACGAATTGGTCAAGACGAACCATGAAGTAGTCTGTGGAGCTTGTATGTGGATGACAGGCTCTGGCTTCGATGCATTATACATGACAGCTAGAGATCTGATCTGTGCAGATGTGGCTATTATTCAGTTGTTCCTGACGGCACCTCACTCAAGTGCGAGGGCAATTAGGTATATAAAGAAACATTGGCAACCGGTGATGAAGAGGTGGCTCGAAGTTAAGTGACTCACTGTACTTAAATCAAAGACAAACAAAGCTCTCTAAAGCGTACTCCTAGAAGCTAAGAAAATTAAGAAATAACAAGGAGAAACGTCGTGTCAAACAAGGAGCTGCTACGCATACAGAAAGTACACAAAGAAATATCATCTTTACACTCGACTCCAACAGAAAGTCCTATTGAGGCATGAATCCATCTTGGTGGAATCAAATCTCTCTGGTAGAATGACTGCCTCTGTGGCTATTGTATTGTTGGGTTATGGACGATAACAAACATTCTGAAGATCAAACCTGAGGACTGTACGAGATCTGAGGGCATAGCTAGACTTGAGGTGACTTACTAGAACTCAGGGCATCAACAGACTTGCGAAACTTGACTACAGACTTGAGATCATCACTAGACACGAGGGCTTAATGAGAACTGAGGAGAGCATCGTTAGACTTGGGACCTTCAGTAAAAGGCAAAAGCCTCGTAAGCCTACCATCTCCCGAGATTTTTTTTCTTCTTTGGAAGTAACATCACACGAAAATAAGAGCAGCCCACATCTCGTGGCTACGTCAGCGTTGCGTCATCAGTGTAAGTGTCAAGTGCAAGTCTGTGTACATGACGACGTCACTGTTGCGTCACCAGTGTAAGTGTCAAGTGCAAGTCTGTGTACATAACGACGTCACTGTTGCGTCACCGGTGTAAGTGTCAAGTGCAAGTCTGTGTACATGACGCCGTCACTGTTGCGTCATCAGTGTAAGTGTCGAGTGCAAGTCTGTGTACATGACGACGTCACTGTTGCGTCACCAGCGTAAGTGTCAAGTGCAAGTCTGTGTACATAACGACGTCACTGTTGCGTCACCAGCCTAAGTGTCAAGTGCAAGTCTGTGTACATGACGACGTCACTGTTGCGTCACCAGCGTAAGTGTCAAAGGCAAGAGTGTGATCATGACGGTAAACGTGGCTCCGGCAGAGACACCAAGAAGATCCACACGAGAAAGTAATAATTGTATCAGCATTCTCGTCACGTCGTCTGACGCTACATTTCTAAAAATACCCCTGAACTCCAGTGCCAGTTATGCCGACGTGTCCTGCATACATCCTAGTGCCATGTTTGATCCTTAGTAAGACTTAGACATGGCAATACAATGTTGGCCTGAGGATAAATACAATGAACGAGGTGATGGGTGTAGGGAGCCTAGCCCGTCCTGCCCCTAATGAGGTGGCCAGGTGAGCGTGCCCCGTCCTGCCCCTAATGAGGTGGCCAGGTGAGCGTGCCCCGTCCTGCCCCTAATGAGGTGGCCAGGTGAGCGTGCTCCGTCCTGGCCCCAGTGAGCTGGCCACACACGGCCCACCACACCACCAGGACCCCTGTACCATCTTCCCTGGCGCTCTGACGTTACCCTATCTCTCCCTCCCTCTCTCTCTCTCTCTCTCTCTCTCTCTCTCTCTCTCTCTCTCTCTCTCTCTCTCTCTCTCTCTCTCTCTCTCTCTCTCTCTCTCTCTCTCTCTCTCTCTCTCTCTCTCTCTCTCTCTCTCTCTCTCTCTCTCTCTCTCGAGAGAGAGAGAGAGAGAGAGAGAGAGAGAGAGAGAGAGAGAGAGAGAGAGAGAGAGGGTGTGTTGGTATAGAAGGGCGTGGACGTTGAGGAACCAGATGGAGTAGGAGGGAGAGGAGGGAGTGAGAGGGGGAGGGGTGATGGAGAGGCGGGTCAGGGCGGTAGAGGGGCAACTGTGGACCCGGATGTGAGCGTGTGCAGGCTACTGAGCAGCGAAGACGGCGGCGGCGCGTCAGACTACCGCAGGTCCCCCAACACTTGTCGTGTCACAGGACACGACAGGCGCCTTGCACCTGTCGTGCCACTGGCCACCATAGGTATCCACCTGTGTCATAGGCCACCACAGGTCCCCAGATGTGTCTCCAGCAGACCCTTCGTCTAGTAAGAAAAAATGTCAAAATACGACCTGTCCTGTCACACACACACACACACACACACACACACACACACACACACACACACACTCTATCATTCAACATACTATGTAATAACACACTCTACAATTCAACATACAATGCTATAACACAGTCTACCACTTAATATTCTATGTAATAACACACTCTACCACTTGACATTCTATGTAATAACACATTCTACGGTTCATCATACCATATCACAGCGCAATATATCGCTCAACGTAAACGCACCCTCTGTCTGTCACATATAACACAATATCTGTCACAAGCAATCCGCTCTTCAGCACATAATACACCCTCTACCACACGTCGAACACTTCCTTGTGCAACGCACCTTCTGTCACACACACACACACACACACACACACACCGCCACAAACACACCTTCCACTGATCTCAACACGTTCGTGGATCAACCCGAACCAAAAACTTGCAAGTTGCAATTACGCCTCCTGTCTCCCATCTTCTCTCCTTCACCCTCGACGAGTCTTTGAATGCCCTCTCTCTCTCTCTCTCTCTCTCTCTCTCTCTCTCTCTCTCTCTCTCTCTCTCTCTCTCTCTCTCTCTCTCTCTCTCTCTCTCAGCTCTCCCACTTCAGCCATAGCCCTTCTCACACTTCGTCGCCCAACTTTCTCCAACTGATCTTAATGACCAAACAGGTGACATAACCTCTGGGTCAAACGCATGCTTCAAATACACGTACCGAACATCTCATGTGGAGCTGAGCTTCATAATGACCAACAAGTAGTTCAGCTCCTTTACGACCCTCCTTACTGAGGCGGTCTGGTGACCCAGATGGGTTCTGTGTCAATCCCCAGTTCCCTGCAATTCCCCGAGATTCCTGTAATTTGTCTCCTGCAAGACGGCAGTCTTAGCCTGGCCTCTGTGTGTGTGTGTGTGTGTGTGTGTGTGTGTGTGTGTGTGTTGAAAAGAACTGGACTAAAGCGTTCACAAAAAAGATGATCATAAAATGATACTGAACTCTTCGTAAGATTGATTACAAATGAAAAAAAAAAAGATTACAAACATGACAATCACTCCTTCATAAAAAAAAATAATGTTTCGATAACACTGAGAGAGCAATCATTGAGAAGTGTTCACCTACAAAATACTGGTCGTGAATGAATCAGAAAAAAAAAAATTTACGAATCCTCGACTCCCGACATGAACGATGCAACTGAACAAGTTTGAACTGTGATAATACGCGCTTGTTCAACAAATGATAGAAAACGAGTTACTGAAATAAAAAGAAGTCAGATAAATGACATGACTTCACGTAACCATCTTAGTAAAGGTCTCTGGCGAACGATGTCGTTCAACCGCTCACAAGAACGACACTACGGAACAGTTCCGATCCACGGCGTCGACGAAATCTTCACACTTTACACACACACACACACACACACGCAAGGTTCACGTTCCAGTGAACGGCAGGAGTATAAGAGCGAGCGACGAGTCCTTGCTTACGGAAGGCAGCGAGAGGACGCGTATTGTGGGCCACAATTGTGGGTCATTATCTCAACCCGTGTTGAAATCCCCAGCTCCCCACAAGCTGCTGCAGTAGGTCGATCAGCCGTCCATACACACACACACACACACACACACACACACACACACACACACACACAGTACGGGCAGCATACATAAGTTTAAAAAGTTATGGAGACGGGGCCCTCAAGTGACGACCTCCCTCCCTGTACAATAAGGCAATCAAACAGATTATATATATATATATATATATATATATATATATATATATATATATATATATATATATATATATATATATATATATACTTGGTATAACAAATAAGACGAGTAATTCTAGCCTACAAACTATCTCTGATGCTTTATCACTCGTTATGCTTCTGAGAAAAAAAACAAATAGGCCTTTCCATCTTCCAGGGATGAGAGAGGAATTTCTTAATCATGTGTGAGTCGTTGGGAGATGAATTTTCGGGGGGATTTACGTATCGTGTGTCTGGTTTAATTTTAGGATTTCCTCCGAACCTGCTGAAGATACCTCAAGGTTTAGAGAATAGTATACACCATGAGGAGGTGAGGCTTTACTTCATAAGTACACTTCATCACAGTACCAGTGGGACAGGAAGAATCTCAAGAGACAAATGAGATGTATCAAACCAACTCGCTCTTTTTTTTTTTAATGTATAACCAGAAATATTTCTTTTATCTCTCACAGTTTTTGTTATGAGCGTCTCAGGGCCACTAATGGTTTTAATTCAATGAGACATTCAAGGCCGATTAAAAACATTTAACGTCTTGGAAGCACACCGCATATCCTCCTCACGTCTGTGTGTCAAACGTAACACCAAATTTATACCAGTGGATGCTCAAAGGTCCGTGAACAGAAAACGGAGACCTGGCAACACAACCTCTCTCTCTCTCTCTCTCTCTCTCTCTCTCTCTCTCTCTCTCTCTCTCTCTCTCTCTCTCTCTCTCTCTCTCTCTCTCTAACCACATATCTTGTTTTTTTTCTTCTTATGTTCTAAAGGTTTTGATACTATGAAAAAAAAACGGCTCAGGAATTCTGTCCAGAGAGGAGGCCGGCCTTCCGTTACGCACACCACACTGCCGCAGGGGGACTGGAATTCTTGTATATTGCGTCACATCCAGTGCGTTTAAATGCTCGTCATGTAGGACGAGGCAAAAAAATGTGCGGCAAAGACGAATGAGACGAAAAACAGGAAGCGACGCCGCGTCGGACGAAAAGCAAATCTGCTGCTGTGGTGAGAGATGGATTAATGGCGAGTGCCCCAGAGATCTAAGAGACGTGTGACCTACACTTATATCAAGAGACGTGAGACAGATGTAGAGACGTGTGACCTATAGTAGATGTAGTGATATGTGACCTGCAGTAGACGTAGGGACGTGTGACCTGCAGTAGACGTAGGGACGTGTGACCTACAGTAGACGTAGGGACGTGTGACCTACAGTAGACGTAGGGACGTGTGACCTACAGTACATCAACAGACGTAGAGCGGCAGTCACGTAGTTGGCGGGGCGGTACATGATGTTCACTGCTCACGTGGACGAGAAAGAAAACATACAGCTCTCCAGGGGAAGCGGACGCCCTCCCGTGGGCAGGAACCTCGAAACATGAAGGTAGACGCGACTCACTCTTCTCGTAGCAACCCCTCACCCACCTACCACCACTTCCCACACCTCCTAATCCCTCGCTGAACCCAAAGTATAAAGGCAAATAGATCGTAGGAACAGGAGAGTTAACCCGAGTTCCTCAGTTACGCGTGGGAACAAACGAAAGGTGGCCCAGCAGGTCCTCCGCCAGTTCGTGGAGGATGTACGAATTCATGAGGACTGATAAGGGAAGTTCCATGAAAGATAATGAACATGAGACGTAAATGTTTTGATTGTGTATCGGAGGAAGATACCTTGTGTGTGTGAGGGATGTGTTGATGTGGAGCAGGGTTGAAGGGGAGGTGAGGAGCTAGGGCGGCCCTCTATTGCCCGGAGCTGTGTCCCCCAAAACACCCCGACCCTCTCACCCCCTCCCTGGACCACATCCCTCCCGACCTTCCAACTCCACTAATGCTGACCCTCTTCGTGTTTCCCCTTTACACAGAACGACCCTAGCAGCCGTCCCTTCTCTTCTCCTCCTCTACTGTTTATACGCATCTCTGTTGTCCGCATCATTACCTGCCCCCATGCCTCGCCCCCTTTACTCTCCAGCGTCATGTCCTTCCCATCCATAGCTACTCCACTTCCTTCGTTATTTGTATGGTCTATTTCTAAGATTTTGATATACATCTATACACCTCCTCCATCACGCTGAACTTCGTCATGACCTGCACACCATCTCCATCACACCAGAACACTCCCTCCATCACCCTGACTATTGTTATGATCAACATAACATTACTGTCCTCTACAACCACCACCATCATTCTTCCATCCATTCTCCACCATACTGACATCATTCCTCCATCACCATTACCGTCTCACCATCATTTCTCCAACATCGCCATCACCATATTTTCTCCACCGCCACCAAGCAAGCGTGGTTCCATCAACACTATAGTATAGATGTGCCCCACCAGAGTCCCGCTGCGGCGTGGCCGCCCTACCAGAGGACCAGGTCAGTCACCAGGTACCACTGAGGCTCACCAGGTACCACTGAGGCTCACCAGGTACCACTGAGGCTCACCAGGTACCACTGAGGCTCACCAGGTACCAGTGAGACGCACCAGGTACCAGTGCCTCACTACTGGTGAGGTAAAGCCACCCGCAGTGACCCTCCTGGCACACTTTCCCTGGCTGGCCCCAGTGCCGCCCCTGCTGCTGCTGGACACGACGGGCCAGGTGGCGGGGTAGGTGGTGGGCCAGGTGGTCGGCCAGGTGGCGTGGCAGGAAGTGAACCCTGTGGCGGGGCAGGTGGTGAGTCAGGAGGGTGGAGCAGGTGGTGGGTCATGTGGGTGGAGCAGATGGTGGGGCAGGTGGTTGGTCAGAGGATGGGACAGGTAGCGGTAGCGGGCAGGTGGTGTGTCGGGCAGAGGAGCAGGTGATAGGCTGGGTGGGCACAAGTGGTGGGCCAGGTGGCGGGGCAGATGGTGGGACATGTGTTTACAGCGGGTGGCTGGGCAGTGGGGCAAGCGGGGCGGCAGGTGGCGAGGCTGGGCGGGGGTACAGCACCCCCACACACCCGCTCCCCTCCCCGTCAGGGGTACGGGCGGGGCGGGGCGGGGCGGGGCGGGGCGGGGCGGTGGCATGGTCCCCTTGCCCACCAGCCCACCTCCCCCGCGGGTCTAACATTCCTGGGCAGGACCCCGGTAGTGGGACCCTGGGCCGTAGGCCTGGCCTGCGCCGCCCCCGTGCTGGCGGGAGGGACGGCCTAGGGCGCCCCTCCCTACCACTGCTGGGGCACCGCGGGGGTCGGCCACACCACCCTCCTGTCTTCCCCTCCCACCCTACCTACACACTGCCCACCACCACCACCCTGCCCCACCCTACGCTGCCCCACCCTACGCTGCCCCAAACCTCCCCCTCACCGACTCCCTACGTTCCTCCACCTCCCCAGCACTAACCCAACACTACCTCCACCACTATCTCCAACTTCCTATCCCCAACATTAACTCAAAAGTACCGAGGGGCATCCGGAATGGGGGGGTGGGGGAGAAAGAGCCATCTTTCCCTCCTCGAGAATGAGAAAATAACCCATAATTCTTCATTCACTCAGTGTACATAGACTCCATAGGGTCTTAAATGACAGTTCACACAGCATGTAACACCGAGATTTCACGACCAGTAAAAAGAAGACGCCCATCATGGAGAGCTTCCCACATCCCATTCCCCTGGTCTGTGTCGACGCCAATTTGGTGACTCGTCCCATTAATTTTGGCTTACCTCCCCACAACTACCACCCCCTCCGCCCGCACCGTGGAAAAACAAAATCCCTGCGGACGTCCATGCTAATACCTGCCCCCCCCCCACTATTAACCTGCCACTAGCTTACCTGCGCCACTACCCTGGCACTACCTACCTCCACCACTGACCTAGTAATGGGGCACCACGACGTGACGACCCTTCAGCACAACGGTGGTGGTTTTGGGTTATGACGACCTGGTCTTTACCTGACCCTTCAGGATCAGGTCAAAGGTCAGGCCATCATACGTAAGGGTCGTACCGTTGTGCTCAAAGGTCGCACCGTCGTGCTCAATGGGTCGTACCTTCGTGCTCAAGGGATCGTACCGTCGTGCTCAAGTGGTCGTACCGTCGTGCTCAAGGGGTCGTACCGTCGTGCTCAAGGGGTCGTACCGTCGTGCTCGAGGAGTCGTACCGTCGTGCTCGAGGGGTCGTACCGTCGTGCTCGAGTGGTCGTACCGTCGTGCTCAAGGGGTCGTACCGTCGTGCTCAAGGGGTCGTATCGTCGTGCTCAAGTGGTCGTACCGTCGTGCTCAAGGGGTCGTACTGTCGTGCTCAATGGGTCGTACCGTCGAGCTCAAGGGGTGAACGAAACAAACGTGTGGAAATCGGATCTGCCAACGTCACCAATTCAGCAGTGTGTCCACGCTCGCCATTGATAGACCTCAGATAGAGGTGTCTTATTAGCATATCTGAGTTTTGGAGCAAAATGTCTACCAATAGCCACAAGACCTTTCTCAGGGAATCTCCCCAGAAATATAACTTTAGTATCTTATCAGACAAGTTGGTAGAGGAGGTGGTCAGCTTCTCATAAAGATAAGAAGTAAATATCCTTTTTACCGTTATCAATAACTTCCTTTAAAATTCTTGAAGCCATAAATTGTTCTCCAATTATTCTGCACACATATGACTCTGGTGTTTATCTGTGACAGACGCCTCTTATGGCTATCGCCCGAGACCATGAATCCAATACATTGTTAGCAGACTACATGGCTTAAAAGGAATATTCAATATACCTTAAAATTCATATATATATAAATATATATATATATATATATATATATATATATATATATATATATATATATATATATATATATATATATATATACAAAACTGGACATGATTAGAAAACAGCAAACGCATTTGTCAATGGATGAATCAGTTGATTTCTGAAAAACACAGGCGAAGGTCATATTGAATGAGTAATTTCATGGCGAATTTATCTTCAAAATATTTCAAAATCTTTAGAAAAAACATAACCCCAAGCTCCGTCACCAGATGAATGAGAAAATCGCTAAAACGTACGGCAGGAGGCTAATCCAGGTCACAAATCCTGGATGAGTTTCGGATGTAAAAGAGTGTGTGAGAAACAAGAAAATAGGCATGGAGGTAATGATAAGAAGAGCGAGTGTATAATGTATGTTGGAGAAAGATATTATCATTCGTCCGGTCGTAAGTAAGGAGAATAGAACCCCACTTTTCACTTCTGAAGTTACTAGGTAAGTAAGGAGAACAGAAATCCACTTTTCACTTCTGAAGTTGCTAGGTAGGTAAGGAGAATAGAACCCCATTTTTCACTTCTGAAGTTGCTAGAAGTCACTTACAACTAAGTACACGCTAGGGACTAAGTCCGTTTCCCCAGTTTTCCCATCTACCAAAGCAGACTAAATGTTATCTAAATCAACTTGAGCTGACCCATAATCTGACTTAGCTTCACATGACCTACTGTGGGGCAGGAAGCACACAAAGGTGATGAAATTGTGACAGAATGCTGGATGTAAATGATATTCTCTTAAAAGCCTTTCAGCACAAATGGTACAGTCCTTGAGCACGACGACGGGTACGACCACTGAGCACGAAGGCACGCGATCCTGGAGCCCGACTGTGTATATACAGACCCTTGAGAACGACCGTATGAATCCTCGAGAATCACGGTACGAACCCTTGAGCACAAGAGTACGACCTCTGAACACAACGGTACAAGGGACGACACTTGAACGCTACAAATCCCCAAGCACGACCAATACGACAAGCAACAAATATCTTCACACACAGAGGTAGAATTCGTCCTTCGCCTGTGATCCAAACTGTCCTCATTTCATCCAGTAATGGCAACTCTTACTTGCATGATGAGCCTTGACCAAACGTTGTGAAAGCCAGACTTGTTTACGTGCGTCCAAGCGGGCAACTCCTCTGACCTTTTCTTTTGGCTCGTGGCTTTACAAGATCTAGATCTTCTTTTTCTTCCAGTACATAGTAGAGACCTCCTTGGGAGGTCAATCAGTCCCTTTACGTTCCAGTCAGTGGCAGAGGCCACCCGTCCTCCACACTCCTCCTTCGTAGAGGTCGCCTGGGTTGTCTTTGGGAAGTGGTGCTTGGGGGTTGCCCTGCGCTCTGGCTATAAGTAATGTAATTGCGTGGTAGCCTCGAGGGCATTGTACAGATGCGTATCACGGGAACTGTGATGAGCAAACACAAATAGTGAGGCATCAGACCAAAAGTCAACGAACATTCTCTTTCTGTAGCATAACGCTGCCCAAGGACTATCTGCAGCAGTGCCTAGACTACCCTAGCACTGCCCAAAGACTATCTGTAGCAGTGCCTAGACTACCTCATCACTGCCCAAAGACTATCTGTAGCAGTGCCTAGACTACCTCATCACTGCCCAAAGACTATCTGTAGCAGTGCCTAGACTACCTCATCACTGCCCAAATACTATCTGTAGCAGTGCCTAGACTGACCCAGCACTGTTTCTGGACCACCTTCAACCTCACCTTAGAACTACCTCTAACGACGCCACCGCTGCTTAACTGTAAGGCCAGATCATATTCGCATCATTCCAACACTACCCAAAAGGGATTATCTTCACCATGAACTACTCGGACAAACTCATATAAAAAAAAAAAAATCCCCATAAGACAAAACAACTTGAGGATATCACGCTGCTAGAATTAACTGCTATCGACAAAATACTGCCGACGTTCAGGACCTTCCAACCAAAAAAAAAAGAAAAAAAAAGATATAATATTTGAAGCCGTGAGACGAGCTCGACCTGTTCTTTGATTCCACTGATGTCGGGTTGTTGCCTGATTATGTTTTATGATCATGAAGACATTCACACACAGACCTCTGAGACCAACAACAACACAGTACAGAAGCCAAATTCTCGGGTGATAACCAGAGGGAACCGATTTATTTCTGGTTTTATTTCAGTATCATAAAAGAAACCGGACTATTTTTTTTTTACAGTATTTCTGTACTTTATCTTTACACGTCGCAAAGCCTATCCTAACCTAACCACTTTGCCAAACGTAACCTATTCTATCCACCCAACCTTATATGACCTACATTAGGTAGTAGGAGGTTAGGCTAGGTTAGGTGTTAAAGAATGAAGCTCACGCGATAGGAGATCGAATCTGCGAGTGGACTGCCAACTGGCTCTCATAATGGAGGCAAAAAGTGATATTAAGTGTGGCAGCGTCCGACTGACTGGCTGTACGTGACGAGCGAGGTTACACAAGGTTCATTCCTGGGACCTTATATACTTCTCGTCATCGACGACCTAGAGACGGGACTCACCGGCCGAACATCGGAATTTGCCGGCGACACGAGATTGGGAAACGTAACCTAATCGAAAGACTGTCTGGAGATTCAAAGGGATTCAGGCAAACTTAAGAAATTATCAGAGACATTGCCAATGGATTTCAACATTGGCATGTGCACTTTTTTCTCGCCCAAAGTATAAATCATGAATACAAAATACTTGATAAATCACGATCAAAACAAGAAGAAATAGGTAGAGTGTTTACCAATAATGAATCTGGAAAACAATGCCAAGGTGCATACAATATAGTATAGATGAGACAAGGATTCATGGCTAAAGGTATAAACTACACAGCAAAAGGATATAATACTCAATTCTTTACAATTCCCTAGTTAGACCTCAGTTGCAATACGCTGTTCAACTCTGGTAACTAAACCTGTTCGAAGATGAGGTTAAAACTTGAACGAAGGCAAAACTGTGCATCCAAACGAATCCTTTCACTCAGAAATAAGGTGCCTTCTGTTGTGCTGTCCCGTTCCTACCACAATTTTAGGTCTGGTCAACAGATAACTTCAACAGGGACCAATAGGTCTTCTCTTATCTTTCACAATATTGTAAAAAGTCCACAGTAGCGATGATATGCACACACAAGGCACTCAGGGGCCCATATATACACAAAGAACTTGTATGTGGTCTTAGAACTATATATTCTTGAACACCCGAGGTAGATATCCACAGATACGATAGCGAGAGGAAAGGGAATCATACAAGGACGTATTAGGAACCCCTGCTGCTGCCGCGTTGCACACTGAAATGTATTCATGCCTCTCACAGCATCCCACACAACATGAACAAATTATTCCACTGTGTCGTGGGAGGTCAGGAGTCAAGGGTCTGAGAGCACGTCTGACCAGTGTGTCTGGCAAGAGTACATCATCATGTTATAAATTTATCGTCTACTTCAGAGAAGCTGAATCATTATACCTGCTTTCAAGCTATATCTATTATTACAAAACACTAATATACGAAAACGCTATTATATATATATATATATATATATATATATATATATATATATATATATATATATATATATATATATATATATATATATATATATATATATATTGTTAATGGAATGGCCTTGATTAGGGTATTCAGTTGCCCGTGCCGTCTCAGTTCCTCTCTCTCTCTCTCTCTCTCTCTCTCTCTCTCTCTCTCTCTCTATATATATATATATATATATATATATATATATATATATATATATATATATATATATATATATACACACACACACACACACACACACACACACACACAAATATATACAACGATGAATACAAACGGTAGAGCAATAATAAGCAAGACGAGCATTCCCTCACTCACCGCCAGTTGATACCTATCACCATTAAAATCAAACTGGCCACATCCAGCTGTCCGTGTCAGTATAAACGTCTCATTACTTAAATATTCATTAACGGGGACTGAAGCTTCTGCCCTGCCACGTATGCACACAATCTTCCCAGGGTCTGACGCCTCCAGGAACCATGATGTTGGCGATTTCTCAGATGACCAGAACCGCATCGCCACGCTATCCAAAATGTAAACAATGCCTTTTTCAAGTTTTGCCTCAAATATTTTCTAATTTCTGTACTTTAATATATATCCCTACGTCAGGCTTACACTGACACATATATAACATTGTACCAAAACGGGTTAGTGCTATAATATCGTAAGTGACGTAAGAAAAAAAAATCACCCATTGCAAACGTAAAAAAAATAAAATTTCACTAAACGTTGGAGAGGCGTATCATTTGAATCTTCGTACCAAGAGGATACGAACCAGCACACATCTGGTACCGACCAGGGTAGACATCGCTGGAAATCCAGCGAGATAGTACTACGTTATAAAACTTAAGAGGCGACGCTTGAGCCACCTGGAAACCGCCGTGGCTATCTTCACAAATGCATCTCCGACGTCAGCCTGCATACTATTCAGGTCACGCGCGTCATGCCTGGTCGAGTAAATGACCAAATTACAGCATTATGCAGGATGCCTCAAAAGTCCGGACTCAAAGAGGTTGAACAAATGCTCAAATTCCTCGTCGTTAACTGTCATGTACTCATGAGTACGCCGTACTCATGGGAATATATATATATATATATATATATATATATATATATATATATATATATATATATATATATATATATATATATATATATATATATATATATATATATATTTAAGCCAGTTTTATGGCATGGCATTTGGACATTTACTGACCAAAAGAGGGAAATGGTGAGCAATGCCTGTGAGTCCAGACTTTTGGGACACTCTGTATGCATGGCGGGACACATTGCCAGAGCAGGTGTGCAGCGGGAGGAGGGGGGTGGGAGGGACAGCACCCAGCCCACGCTGTGCTCCGGCCTTCACTGACCTGACCTGCGACTGGTCGGCTCGAGTTAGGCCCTCATCTTACTGTACAGTCCCCTCAGGGGGACCTGTGGAAGGTCCTCATCTCATTGTACAGTCCTCAGGGGGACCTGTGGAAGGTCTCATCTCACTGTACAGTCCTCAGGGGGACCTGTAGAAGGTCCTCATCTCACGGTACAGGGGGACCTGTGGAAGATCTTCGTCTCACTATACAGTCCCCCTTCATCACGCTCCATCATCCAAATGCCTCAGTTATGGGTCGATGTACTCGCCGCATTTAACGCTCTGGGAAGCCATCTGATGTCTCCCGACACCCTGATCCTAAGGCATTCACTTTACCTGCAACCCACAATCTATTGCCACGATCCCCAGCCGTCCACACTGTTTGGCCGGCCGTCACACAAGCTTAGAAAGCCGTGCTGAGCACAGCGTCATCTGCTCCTCGCTCTCTCACTCAACACGGGGGAAATCATAGCCAGGGAACCTTTTTCATTCTCCGCCAGTGTGTCGTGTATGATTCCTCCGTACCATATGGGATAAGTTATGTCTTTCATAAAGGTACAACTGTACGGTTATGGCAGTTACAACCACAATGTTATGACTCATTCTTAATGACGCTACGAAGAGTACACCATCATTTCAGAAGTTTCACGTCAAAGAAATGACGCACGTTTAATGTCGAAGAAGAGGTGACGCAGTTTTGATGTCAGAGAACAAGTGACACTTGACAACATACATGTTCAACACCTGTTTACAGTACGTCCACCTCCAGGTAAGCTGAGACAGGAGGAACAACACCGAGTAAATTACCTGTCATTATAACTTCCTGGGCAGGTCTTATCCGGGGTTATTTTCACTGAATGAGAACATATGTGACCAGATGATGATCAAAACTTCCCTTTCCTCTGTAAGAGTATTTGTTAGCTCAAGCAAAGCCCATGCGTCCACACAAGACATAGGCAAAGGATTCCACCCAACTTTATCAGTTCGAATCAATTTCTCAAATCTAAAGTCAAGATGCACTTAAATGAAACATCGACCAAGCCTGACCATGAATATAATGAGGCGAAAGGCCATGTTCTCTGGGATATATCAAATCACATTCCCTGTCTATGTTGCTGATATCTGATGGATAATGAGTATTACTGTGAATCACTCTATCATAAATCATAACTCATGAAGGTGACCATTGATGTATATGATGAATGTAGGAAGGAGGTGGTCAAGGGCTGGCTCGGCAAGACGCCAAGAGACACTTCTACCTCAGGGGTCATGGCTCCGACCCCTCTCCCCCAGAGGGACAACACACACACACAGCGAAGAGAGAGAGAGAGAGAGAGAGAGAGAGAGAGAGAGAGAGAGAGAGAGAGAGAGAGAGAGAGTGTGTGTGTGTGTGTGTGTGTGTGTGTGTGTGATCTTACAATTATCCACAACACTTGCGGAAGGTGTGAAAAGATTCTTGGGTTGGTGGTCGTTGCTTGACGTTCTCTGCCTCGATGACCCTGGCAACTGGTTGTCCTTCAGCCTAGACAACAACCCAATCAAAGCCAATCGCTCAAAATCATCGAATGTGAGATTAATCTAATTATTTATGAATAGTCTTTACTCCACCGTGCGAAGGAGCGTCCACTCCTGGCTCCATATACACTAATGACCCTGTTTACTGTGTGGTGCAATTGATGACTGATGTAAATCGAACTGTTATCGTCATATAGGAAATTTACTAGTTTACAACTCCCTTCACTGTGGATATCAAGCAGCAATTGACGGAAGAATCTCCTCAAAGTCATTAAGAATGTTACTTGATCCTTCTTACATGTTTTGTGATGATAATATGTTAAGCGAGACTCAAGTGGCAAGTCCCCCACGTACAGTAGATATGACTATGGCCCAACCAGCGAGAGGTACATACCTATACAACCAGAGGGGTCAGGTTGGGGTAACGTATGTCGCATATCGCACCGCCCCACTGGAAGAAATGTGGCCAGACGCACATGAGTGTAAGACCCTTGAGTACGAAGGTACGATCCTTGAGGACGATGGTCTGACCTTTAAGGGCCAGGTCGTCATACCCGAGAGGTCGTATCGTCGTGCTCAGGGGTCGTTCTATCATTCTGTCAGAGGTCTTCACGTCCTGATCAAACTGTTCATGGTGACCAAAGACACGCTCCCCGGGAAAAAAGAACCGGTTTGAAAATTACACATAATACAGCATTTAATCTGCGCTATCTGATGCCTGCACACACACACACACACACACACACACACACACACACACACACACACACACACACACAAACACACAGCACAGACACACACAAACTCACAGAGTAAATTCTGCCACATGCACTGATGAAATCATATGAGAACAAACTTTATAATCACCCAGACAGGTGTGTGTGTGTGTGTGTGTGTGTGTGTGTGTGTGTGTGTGTGTGATCACCGTCCACACAGCAACACAGCCTATGTCCTCATACGCAGGTAGCCACACAAGTACCCCTGGCGTCCGTCTTCAGGGATGGTATCGGTAAAGCGACATCGCATTCCATTCGCAGGAAAAATGGTTTAACGCTCAAAAAGAGAATCATACTTTTCGCAGAAATCATACCAGCTTACTACAACAACGGAGAATCTGATTATCAAATCGTATTTCCACATTAGATAATCCTCATTCAACTGTGGATTGCTCCACACGATTCCTGGGGCAGCAGGAGAGGGTTGCTGGGGGGACCTTGACCCGGGCGTAGGAAGCGGGGAGTTGATTTCCTTTCAGTACACACATCACGAGCCCAGGTTCTCCACCAGCAGGAGCACACCCGTCCATGAGGTAGGCAACCCTGCACCGTGTAAATACCTTTCATAATGAGATTGAGTCTTGTTCACTTGAGCACGACGGGACGATCCTTGAGCACGTTGCGGTCGTTGAACACGACGATACGATCCTTGAGCACGATGGTACGATCCTTGAGCACGACGGTGCGATCCTTGAGCACGACGGTGCGATCCTTGAGCACGACGGTACGATCCTTGAGCACGATGGTACGATCTTTGAACACGATGGTACGATTCTTGAACACGATGGTACGATCTTTGAACACGACGATACGATCCTTGAGCACGATGGTACGATCCTTGAACACGACGGTGCGATCCTTGAGCACGACGGTGCGATCCTTGAGCACGACGGTACGATCCTTGAACACGATGGTGCGATCCTTGAACACGACGGTACGATCCTTGAACACGACGGTACGATCCTTGAACACGACGGCAAGATCCTTGAACATGACGGTACGATACCTGACGATGCGACCTTTAAGTATGATAGAGTATGGCCTTTGACCTATCCCTTAACAGCCATGCCAACGGACACAATCATACCCAGGGAGGTCGTACCGTCGTACCGTCGTCCTCAAGGACTGCTGTACCTTGGCGCGCAAGGTTCGTACCGTCTTGCTGAATGGGATGGACAACAAGACACAGTACCGGTGACGCCGTCACCATCTACCAGACTCCAGCACCTGGCAGAAGTGGGTGCACGTCACACCAAAATATGACAACCGTCTTTTACATAACCACTTCCGCATAATCACATTGTCGTAACATTCAAATTAACTAGACAAGAAAACAATTTGATATTCATCATCAAGGAGACACGGAAAGCTAATACCACATCTCTGCTACGTATCAGGAAACAGAAGAGTATAGAGAATATGAAATGCAATTTCTATTTCCGTCATTAAACAAAAGAATACCGTAGAAAACGACAGAGGAAACAACTACAACAGACACACATAGACCTAACAAGCCACACTTTCAGATGAAAGCGATTCTGTGGATTTCTCCTTCCATTACTGGCGTTGGTAAACCCTGAAACACACTCTGACCACGCACCTCACACATGCCGGGCTTCTGTCGTTAAGTTGCGGTGGTGAAGGTGAATGTGAGAAAGTGTGAGAGGGACTGAGAGTAAATGAGTGAGTGTGTGTGTGTGTGTGTGTGTGTGTGTGTGTGTGTGTGTGTGTGTGTGTGTGTGTGTGTGTGTGTGTCATGAGATGATGGAACGGGTGCGAAAGACAGTGTGGGAGTGAGTGAGGCGGGAGAGAGTCGTGGTTGTGATGCGGGCTTCTTGTAATCACTCCACACCAATACGTCTTTATAACACGGGCTAAATACCTTCATTGTGGCAGCACTTCCCGTCTAACCCTAGGAGCCAGGGTGTTGAGGGTGCCAACACGGGATGTTCACGACTGCCAACCCAGGCAGTGAAGGGAGTATGACACATGCCGTCACTCATGTAACTTTACCACAGACTAAGTCCACTGAAAATTATAACTAGCACTGGAGAATTCCTCACCCAAGTCCCTGATAAATGTGGAGGATCTGAGCGATATATTACGGAAGGATGTGAACACACACACACACACACACACACACACACACAGACACACGGGTTCAAATCCTGGGCATGGCAGTCGGCCCACACCCAACCCATGTGTTCACCCTCCACCCAAGGGTTGGTTGACAAATGGGTACCTCGCCTCAGCCGGGGTGTGTGCGTGCGTATGTGTACACAGACACAGGAGTAAATACATGATACAATGTGAAGAGACGGGACAGCACGAGTGTAAACTCTCTCCCCGCACCACACAAATGACAATCACACAGACTCACACACACACCGAGCGAGGTGGCAGGCATAATTACAAGCCTCTAATTAATTTCCTGTGACAAGTGAGCGCTACGTGAGGTGGTCACGAGACCCCTCACTCAATCCCTCCCTCCCTCCCTCCGTGCCTCATTCACTCACAAGAAGCCCTCCCTTACGAGGCTTGCCACGCACCCTCGTTCACCGGTCGTAACTCACACCCTCACGCCACACGTCCTCTACTCACTGACTCACCAGTTGTACAGACTCATTCACTCACCATTCTCCTGTATCAAAAAGGAGCTCCTGCATTCAACACTCCACTGAGTCAAGTGTCTCGGATGCACAACACTAGGTAGGTGAAGTCCATGACTCGCTGTGATCCCCATGATGGCTCAGTCAGTGGATGCATCTGACTTCCCTGGCCATACCCGTGCCATGGTTGTACTACCTGATGCTCAGCGGTGCCCTGGCGTAGACATGTTCTTCAGAACACACAGGAAAAACAACATATCTTATGTTTCCGTCTATTTTCAAATACTTTTTTTTTCCTTTTTGCCTTCTACTGTGACCTGTGAAGATGTAAATGTTGTGTGTTTGTTTTTTGTTTTGTGTGTGTGTGTGTGTGTGTGTGTGTGTGTGTGTGTGTGTGTGTGTGTGTGTGTGTGTCCGTATGCAATCATCAGTGTGTTGAGCATCTTCATGGCGACCCATCCCATGATACAGTGGCACGTATGGCCCATAGAGAATCTCTCGCCATTTCACTGTAGCGTCGGCTCTCACCGCCGTAAGCCAGTGCTGTCCACGAGGAGCGTCGCTACATAACACAGGAGAGGACGGGGCGGCACAAGACATGGGTCTATGGCAGGCGGAGACCCGGCGATTCGAATACCACTTCCCTATACCAACGTCTCTCTCTCTCTCTCTCTCTCTCTCTCTCTCTCTCTCTCTCTCTCTCTCTCTCTCTCTCTCTCTCTCCTAGACGGCTGGGTGCCTCATGCTCGCCTTCCCGATGCATGTGGGCCAACAAACAACCAGAAACAAAGAAAAAACTGACCAAAAGAGACGGATGAATTCTTTCTCAACCCCTTGAAAATAATTCGTCTTTCCTGTAAATCTTATAATTAAGAACACGAAAAAAAAAAGACATGAGAGATAAGTATCTACAAATCCCGTTTTAGTGAGGTCGGTGTTTTCATCTTCCTTTCGCGCGTTTGTTCTACAAGAGTAAGAAAATGTGCTCGGTTAATCTCACTCGGTCGAAAGTCCGCTTCATGACTGGAACGAAGAAAAAAAGGTAATTCACAACGATATTACATTGAAAATGACCACATGTCACTGTGTCGTCCACTGTTTACCCTTCACCAGTTAGGTTACTTTAATTTACATAACTATGCCCCCGGCGCTGTGGTGAGGTAAATGGCTTTATTTTTTCCCCCATGAATCCAGGATTTATTTTTTTTTTGTTTGGAAATATACAAAAACGGTATTTCCGAAAAAGTGAGTTCCTTTGTCAAAGGTCAGATGTGTACCCCAACTGCTGGATCTTTTCACATAAAATTCGGAATGTCTTTGTCCACGAAATCCGGTTCTGCTGCAGAGATCGGGGACTTGAAATGCAAGAAGTGTACTTAAACAGGGGCGAGAGAATGTGGATGTTCGGCGAGGCTGAGTAACTCACAGGCCTTGGCCCGCCTGCAGGAGGAAGGCGCCGCAAGTGAGGGTCACCACCACCTTGCTACCAACATGACCAAGTGGGTAGAACGCTACCAGGGGAGTCATGTTGGCGGTGCGATGGTGGTGGTGATTCCCCTTCTCAGTCCTCTTACTGGCAGACCAAGGGGTGTGACACACACACACACACACACACACACACACACACACACACACACACACACACACATACTTGCCCCAGTTCAACTTCAGTTTTTTTTGCATTTCAACTTATCCAGTGAAATCTCCTTCGAACGAACCTGTCCAATGCTGTCTACATTCGCTCATGCTCATCTACCTATTGGACTCCACATACATGGCTGTGATAAACATTCACTATACCATCTACATCACTCCAGGGAAAGGATGGAATCAAGCAATAGGATCCAGATGGAGTCCAGTTTGTAAATCCCCATATTACCGATTCCATCTCCACAAGTAACTGTACGCACTGGTCTCAAGGCTGATAATATTCCCGCAGCTTGAACTTTCCTTCTTGACTGTGCACACACTGTGTTAAAGGTCAGGCACTTGGGCAAGGTAAAAGGTAAGCAAATAAGAAGGTTCACACCTTATTTGTCCACCTGTTTATATCCATTAGGCCGCGTCCCGCTGTCAGGCACTGCAAATCCACGACACCTTCTGCACATCCATGTAGTTAAAGATTTATTTGTTCGCCTACACTGTGCCCTCTCAACCACATAACCTCCCACTCTCTTTCCCTACCTCCAACTCACATCCTCATCCTACTTATTTTACATTCACCTCCTCCATACGCTAAACACATCTATAAATTCCATCCCTTTATTCTTATACCATTTTTGTCTCTACATCCCCCGAGACTTTCGTCTGTATATCTAATAAATCTTCACTGCTTAAAATGGTATGATTCCGTCAGTATATGTACATATTCCACTCTCTAGGATCATAGTCCACCACTGCTTCTTCCAGTTACAACTTGCACGGGTGCATTCACAACCTGTCATAACTTTTCCCCACGGCGCCAGTCACCGACCTACCATTCACCAGCAGGTCCTCAGCAACCATCTTGTCATCTTCGGTAAAGAAAGAAACAACTCCTCCTACGTCTATCTTAAACATCTCGAACCGTCTCGGATCTCCTCCAAGTGTGTCTCCGTCTCACGCTCTTACTTCCCGCCTCTCAGTTTACCACCAACCATTATCTTTGTTTACAGTCTCTTTCAGCGTCCTCTTCTCTCCCACTCCTCCTCCCTCCCACCCCCTCTCCCATACACACTGAAATCCACTCACCATTTCTAG
Source organism: Panulirus ornatus (assembly GCF_036320965.1). Classification (NCBI taxonomy): domain Eukaryota; kingdom Metazoa; phylum Arthropoda; class Malacostraca; order Decapoda; family Palinuridae; genus Panulirus; species Panulirus ornatus. The sequence goes on along the minus strand of NC_092244.1, from coordinate 7,919,347 downwards.
CATTTCTTCAGACCAAGACACACCTCCCTCAATCACGTCCACCGCATTTCCTCAACAATATCCACCATACAGACAGCGACTAACCAAGGAGACCAATTACCCCCCCAAGTCTTAACCTAACCTCACCCAGTGAACGTAAAATCATTCCTCAGTTAACGTAAGATCATTCTTCAATTAAGAGTAATACAGTACCAATTTTTTTGGTAGGAATGCTTTATATTCCTACCAACGCACCATCTCTACCTTCATATCTCACGATTTCGCTTCATTGCTATTACTCATTCAACAGGAAAATAACACCGTAGCAGAAGAACGCGGTTTCCCAGTGGCTTAATTGATGCGCTGCTGAACAAGATGTTTCGTTCCATTCCGTCGACCGTGGCTGTGTAGTAGTGACCAACATACATCATCACGCGCGGGGGTTCATGCGCTGCTGAACATGCGGTTTCACATTCCTTGGTCCGAGGGTGTCCGGGCAGTCATTCATACAACGCTCTGATCATATCACATACCACGCTCCCTGGTGGTTCTGTTGCTGCTGGTCATAGCTCAAGAAGAAGGCATGGGGAAGGGATCAGTGCACAATGTACATGGCGTACTGTTTGCTCACTGTACAGGGAAGCAATGGTTGTACACTGCTAATGATTTATTGTCTATCTATTTTACATTCTCCATGCTGCTTTTTTCCTTCACTGCGGAGACACTCCTCGCCGTTATCAAATTAGTCTCATATCAGCCATAGAAGCAGAGATAACGCTAGTTTCACCGTCTGGACATGATATTGTCATTATTCTTGCCATAAACATTAAGGATAGCAATGAGGGCGTCAGGCTCCTGCCTTGGAAATGTACGAGTCCAACGTTGAACCAGTTCTCTTACTGTACCGTGATCACCCTGGCATTCACTTGCACTCTATAAACTTCTAATTGACTTCGTAAGCCTCAAGGATACCTTACAGTCAGTCCTCCGAAGGTTTCCACATCCCGCGTCTCTGAATAAGAGAATTCATTTCTCCAAATCCCCCTTTCCTCTTGGCCTGCATATATCCATTGCTTTGCTATTCTTCAATTGCACTGCTGCCTTGGTTTGTTCCCACCATTATGTCATCATTAAACTCTCCATCCGGTACTCCATCATCCTCGGCAACCCCCTTGCATTTCCTCTCGCCACATTCCGCTTACAGAAATAATGCAACTTGTCCGCAACAGAAACATATCTTAAAAGGTCAACCGACACAAACTCCAAACCGCTCGAACAATTTGTCTCCTTCTCAGAGTGTTCCTTCACTAGGCTTCATGTGCTTTATAACTTCTTTTATGAAAAAGGTCATTTTCTCTTGTTACTTGAAAAGGTCGTCCGTTCTTGTTAGTCTCAAGTTCTTGTCGGTGTTCTGTTCTACTCCAAGTTGTTCTAACCAAGCGTTTTCTTTTGGTTAAGATCTTCGTCTTCTCCCACTTACCTCCAAACTCTATACTCTGGACACAAATTAGCCTTTTCCTTCAGACTTTCAGGAATTCGCGCCTCTCATTTTCACACCTCTTACTTCCCCAGTTCCTCCTGAGTGCCGTCTTGTCCCATCATGGTAGCCTACCTACCCTCTAACGCTTCTAGTCTCTACTTAACTTATTTTCCAATTTCACCTCAATTTCCACCTTGCCGCATAATCATACTTTTCTCTATACCCTCCTCACTTACACTCGCTAAACTTAATCTTCTCAACTGAGTCCATTTATTTTCCATTCATACCTAGAATACTACCACTGAAGAATCTGATACTAAAAGATACCGATAACATACTTTTCATATCTGTTAGTTTTCTTATCACAATTTAGTACTAAGTCCAGAGAAAAGAAAGTGGTATATTTGTGTTGAATGATACCATAAAATAAAGGCTACAGGTTGTGATGCCAATACACTCACGCCGGTAAGGGGGATTAATTGACTATATACAACGAGGAATCAAGACGGTGGAGGAGCTGGATCCACTGGCGGAGAACATGAGTTGCCTTGGTCGAGTTTGTTCAACACTTCATCACTCTCCCCCTCTGTCCGATGCCGCCCAGCGAGGAACTAAGCGGGTATAACCCAACCACGCAGAAGTCAAGGGAGGTGATCTCTATACGCTTCATGAGACGACAGATGGAACCGTCCGGGAGCCACAGACCAACTTACCCACTGGCAAACCATATTCATGGAAGGTTACAAACGAACGGTTAATTTACGAAGACGTTGAATGGACAGACAAAGAGGGCCATTTAAGAATCTCTCTCTCTCTCTCTCTCTCTCTCTCTCTCTCTCTCTCTCTCTCTCTCTCTCTCTCTCTCTCTCTCTCTCTCTCTCCTGTAGATAGTTCAAGACGAAGCATCCTTTACTAAACCGTCCAATTCTATAGCCAGCGTTTTCTTCCGACCCTCAAACTCTGCCTTTACCAACTTCACAGACCACTGCCTCCCACCACTACGCTCGTCTGCCAACAGTCCTCCTCCATTACCATAACTTCCTCAGCGTCACATCATCACCACAGCCTCCCACCGACATTTTACCTCCATGGTTCCGGAGTAGCGTGTTCGTCCGCCACTAACACTGTTTCTTACGGTGACTTGCTCGTTCGGTTGCCGTCATCAACAACGAGTCGTGATCATACACGACTGTCACCACCATCACGACCACCACCACTCCAACACGACCCGTAATAACCTCCACTGTGCGTGGTTGGGTGGTGGAGACGGGAGACCTGGATGGTGACGAGACACGAGGTGGTGTTGATGGTGAAGAGGCTCGAGTGGTGGTAGGTGATATAATGATGGTGGTGGTGGTGGTGGTGGTGGTGGTAGGTGAGACGTGATTTGTGGTGGCGGTGGTGGTGGTGATAATGCGCGAACTGAATGGTGGTGGAGGTGGTGGTGGTGACAGGCCTGAGTAGTGATGATAGTGATGGGGATAGCGAAAGGCCAGGATGGTGACGATGGAGATGGGGAAAGCTGTGAATAAAATGCTTGAGGCAAGTCTCCTGCTGAGCAAGACGTAGGGCATATTCCAGCCTGACAGAGCGCCTCGAAGGACGACTGGAGTGTGTGTGTGTGTGTGTGTGTGTGTGTGTGTAGGTCCCTCCTATCTCCCCTCCCAATCCCCCACACCAGCCTACCCACCTCCTCCGCGGGACCACATTCCTACCACACCCGTCCGCCATGCACACACGCACACACACCTCCCAGGGGCTGAGCGTATAATCATGCGTTCTCGTGTATACATAACTGGTCAAGTATACGCACACGCCCGTAGCCCAGAAGGTCGGGACCAGAGGGCCATCAGGACGTACGCACAAACATCAGACACATAAAAGAAAGACGTTTCATCCTGACGCAAGACGACGGCCCAGATGGTAATATTGTTTATACAATAACCAACACGAAGGAAAAACACTGAGCACATTTTGACAGCGACTCACAGCCCGTGTTACGAAAAGCCATCACACACACACACACACACACACACACACACACACACTAGCCGAGAGCAACATGTTGTGGCGGCTTGCTACTTCCCACGAAGAGAGAGAGAGAGAGAGAGAGAGAGAGAGAGAGAGAGAGAGAGAGAGAGAGAGAGAGAGATTCAACATCTTTTTTTTATGAAATCGCTCAGTTTTACAGACTACTACCCGAGTTGGCAAAACAGAAGAGAATTAGCGTTAAGCAGTTTTACGATCCTCAACAACCAAGAGCTCCATGGCCCGAAAGAAAAAGAAACTAACGAAAAGATATTTTATCTATATCTCATGTTTGGACTACACTACCCTGAGCTCAAGTGAAAGGCAACCCACTGCTACAGGAGACAGGCTTTTAGTGACGTGGTAGGTGGCTCAGCGTGGCGGTGGGAGGACTGCCGGGGGCATCACCGGTGCAGCGCAGGTTATGGGGAGAGGCCGGTAATGTCAACACAACCCGTGGTAGGCAGCGGGGTCCAAGAAGGCCACCACCTTCCCCTCCGCCATATACGTCGTCTCCACGGAGGACGGACCCTAACCTCCTCACAGCCGCGGACGGAGAGGCCCGCGTCGTCGCCCGCTCCGTCGCTCACACGGATCCTCAGCGCCTCTCTCTCTCTCTCTCTCTCTCTCTCTCTCTCTCTCTCTCTCTCTCTCTCTCTCTCTCTCCGCTTAAGAGGCCATCTTAACCACATGCAACGAAGAAAACCAGCTGCAGCTACACCAGACACCTGACAACGTAGGCGGCAAGCACAGAGGTGGAAGCCACATGTGATCTCTGCAGCGGCTTGCACGTGCTCTGTCGACGCCTCACTAGACCAGGGGCCGCGTCCCCACTGGAGACCTTACAATGGAACTCACGTGTGCGAAGAACATACGGTAATGCAGCTGCAATTCTCTGAGGATCAAGTGTCGTGATTCTGAGAGTGAGAGGAATACGATGACACTACGTGGGCTGAGGCTAGCGTGGCCTGCTTGCTAACACCCTCCCCTCCCACACACCCGACCCACCACGCACAACTACACCATTACCCACTGACACACTCCACACACTCACTCACTAGTCACAACCACACCATCACCCACGTACACTAACAAGCCATCACTCACTAACTCACTGGCACAACCACACCATTACTCACTACACAAGCATACCATCACATACTATACAAACAGACCATCATCCACTGACACACACACACACACACACACACACACACACACTTGGGGGGGGGGGGGGCGTGGGGGTGACACAACAACACATACTTGCCCCAGTTCAACTTCAGTTTTTTTTGCATTTCAACTTATCCAGTGAAATCTCCTTCGAACGAACCTGTCCAATGCTGTCTACATTCGCTCATGCTCATCTACCTATTGGACTCCACATTACATGGCTAATAAACAATTCACATAAAAATACCATCTAAAAAAAAAAAAAAAAAAAAATCACTCAGGGAAAGGATTGGAGATCAAGCAATAGGATCCAGATGGAGTCCAGTTTGTAAATCCCCTTATTACCGATTCCATCTCCACAAGTAACTGTACGCACTGGTACTCAGGCTTGATAATATTCCCGCAGCTTGAACTTTCCTTCTTGACTGTGCACACACTGTGTTAAAGGTCAGGCACTTGGGCAAGGTAAAAGGTAAGCAAATAAGAAGGTTCACACCTTATTTGTCCACCTGTTTATATCCATTGGGCCGCGTCCCGCTGTCAGGCACTGCAAATCCACGACACCTTCTGCACATCCATGTAGTTAAAGATTTATTTGTTCGCCTACACTGTGCCCTCTCAACCACATAACCTCCCACTCTCTTTCCCTACCTCCAACTCACATCCTCATCCTACTTATTTTACATTCACCTCCTCCATACGCTAAACACATTTATAAATTCCATCCTTTATTCTTATACCATTTTTGTCTCTACATCCCCCGAGACTTTCGTCTGTATATCTAATAAATCTTCACTGCTTAAAATGGTATGATTCCGTCAGTATATGTACATATTCCACTCTCTAGGATCATAGTCCACCACTGCTTCTTCCAGTTACAACTTGCACGGGTGCATTCACAACTGTCATAACTTTTCCCCACGGCGCCAGTCACCGACCTACCATTCACCAGCAGGTCCTCAGCAACCATCTTGTCATCTTCGGTAAAGAAAGAAACAACTCCTCCTACGTCTATCTTAAAATCTCGAACCGTCTCGGATCTCCTCCAAGTGTGTCTCCGTCTCACGCTCTTACTTCCCGCCTCTCAGTTTACCACCAACCATTATCTTTGTTTACATTCTCTTTCAGCGTCCTCTTCTCTCCCACTCCTCCTCCCTCCCACCCCCTCTCCCATACACACTGAAATCCACTCACCATTTCTAGCATTTCTTCAGACCAAGACACACCTCCCTCAATCACGTCCACCGCATTTCCTCAACAATATCCACCATACAGACAGCGACTAACCAAGGAGACCAATTACCCCCCCAAGTCTTAACCTAACCTCACCCAGTGAACGTAAAATCATTCCTCAGTTAACGTAAAATCATTCTTCAATTAAGAGTAATACAGTACCAATTTTTTTGGTAGGAATGCTTTATATTCCTACTAACGCACCATCTCTACCTTCATATCTCACGATTTCGCTTCATTGCCATTACTCATTCAACAGGAAAATAACACCGTAGCAGAAGAACGCGGTTTCCCAGTGGCTTAATTGATGCGCTGCTGAACAAGATGTTTCGTTCCATTCCGTCGACCGTGGCTGTGTAGTAGTGACCAACATACATCATCACGCGCGGGGGTTCATGCGCTGCTGAACATGCGGTTTCACATTCCTTGGTCCGAGGGTGTCCGGGCAGTCATTCATACAACGCTCTGATCATATCACATACCACGCTCCCTGGTGGTTCTGTTGCTGCTGGTCATAGCTCAAGAAGAAGGCATGGGGAAGGGATCAGTGCACAATGTACATGGCGTACTGTTTGCTCACTGTACAGGGAAGCAATGGTTGTACACTGCTAATGATTTATTGTCTATCTATTTTACATTCTCCATGCTGCTTTTTTCCTTCACTGCGGAACAACTCCTCGCCGTTATCAAATTAGTCTCATATCAGCCATAGAAGCAGAGATAACGCTAGTTTCCACCGTCTCTGGACATGATATTGTCATTATTCTTGCCATAAACATTAAGGATAGCAATGAGGGCGTCAGGCTCCTGCCTTGGAAATGTACGAGTCCAACGTTGAACCAGTTCTCTTACTGTACCGTGATCACCCTGGCATTCACTTGCACTCTATAAACTTCTAATTGACTTCGTAAGCCTCAAGGATACCTTACAGTCAGTCCTCCGAAGGTTTCCACATCCCGCGTCTCTGAATAAGAGAATTCATTTCTCCAAATCCCCCTTTCCTCTTGGCCTGCATATATCCATTGCTTTCTATTCGTCAATTGCACTGCTGCCTTGGTTTGTTCCCACCATTATGTCATCATTAAACTCTCCATCCGGTACTCCATCATCCTCGCAACCCCCTTGCATTTCCTCTCGCCACATTCCGCTTACAGAAATAATGCAACTTGTCCGCAACAGAAACATATCTTAAAAGGTCAACCGACACGAACTCCAAACCACTCGAACAATTTGTCTCCTTCTCAGAGTGTTCCTTCACTAGGCTTCATGTGCTTTATAACTTCTTTTTTGAAAAAGGTAATTTTCTCTTGTTACTTGAAAAGGTCGTCCGTTCTTGTTAGTCTCAAGTTCTTGTCGGTGTTCTGTTCTACTCCAAGTTGTTCTAACCAAGCGTTTTCTTTTGGTTAAGATCTTCGTCTTCTCCCACTTACCTCCAAACTCTATACTCTGGACACAAATTAGCCTTTTCCTTCAGACTTTCAGGAATTCGCGCCTCTCATTTTCACACCTCTTACTTCCCCAGTTCCTCCTGAGTGCCGTCTTGTCCCATCATGGTAGCCTACCTACCCTCTAACGCTTCTAGTCTCTACTTAACTTATTTTCCAATTTCACCTCAACTTCCACCTTTCCGCATAATCATACTTTTCTCTATACACTCCTCACTTACACTCGCTAAACTTAATCTTCTCAACTGAGTCCATTTATTTTCCATTCATATTTAGAATACTACCACTGAAGAATCTGATACTAAAAGATACCGATAACATACTTTTCATATCTGTTAGTTTTCTTATCACAATTTAGTACTAAGTCCAGAGAAAAGAAAGTGGTATATTTGTGTTGAATGATACCATAAAATAAAGGATACGGGTTGTGATGCCAATACACTCACGCCGGTAAGGGGGATTAATTGACTATATACAACGAGGAATCAAGACGGTGGAGGAGTGGATCCACTGGCGGAGAACATGAGTTGCCTTGGTCGAGTTTGTTCAACACTTCATCACTCTCCCCCTCTGTCCGATGCCGCCCAGCGAGGAACTAAGCGGGTATAACCCAACCACGCAGAAGTCAAGGGAGGTGATCTCCATACGCTTCATGAGACGACAGATGGAACCGTCCGGGAGCCACAGACCAACTTACCCACTGGCAAACCATATTCATGGAAGGTTACAAACGAACGGTTAATTTACGAAGACGTTGAATGGACAGACAAAGAGGGCCATTTAAGAATCTCTCTCTCTCTCTCTCTCTCTCTCTCTCTCTCTCTCTCTTCTCTCTCTCTCTCTTCTCTCTCTCTCTCTCTCTCCTCTCTCTCTCTCTCTCTCCTGTAGATAGTTCAAGACGAAGCATCCTTTACTAAACCGTCCAATTCTATAGCCAGCGTTTTCTTCCGACCCTCAAACTCTGCCTTTACCAACTTCACAGACCACTGCCTCCCACCACTACGCTCGTCTGCCAAAAGTCCTCCTCCATTACCATAACTTCCTCAGCGTCACATCATCACCACAGCCTCCCACCGACATTTTACCTCCATGGTTCCGGAGTAGCGTGTTCGTCCGCCACTAACACTGTTTCTTACGGTGACTTGCTCGTTCGGTTGCCGTCATCAACAACGAGTCGTGATCATACACGACTGTCACCACCATCACGACCACCACCACTCCAACACGACCCGTAATAACCTCCACTGTGCGTGGTTGGGTGGTGGAGACGGGAGACCTGGATGGTGACGAGACACGAGGTGGTGTTGATGGTGAAGAGGCCTCCGAAGTGGTGGTAGGTGATATAATGATGGTGGTGGTGGTGGTGGTGGTGGTGGTGGTAGGTGAGACGTGATTTGTGGTGGCGGTGGTGGTGGTGATAATGCGCGAACTGAATGGTGGTGGAGGTGGTGGTGGTGACAGGCCTGAGTGGTGATGATAGTGATGGGAATAGCGAAAGGCCAGAATGGTGACGATGGAGATGGGGAAAGCTGTGAATAAAATGCTTGAGGCAAGTCTCCTGCTGAGCAAGACGTAGGGCATATTCCAGCCTGACAGAGCGCCTCGAAGGACGACTGGAGTGTGTGTGTGTGTGTGTGTGTGTGTGTGTGTGTGTGTGTAGGTCCCTCCTATCTCCCCTCCCAATCCCCCACACCAGCCTACCCACCTCCTCCGCGGGACCACATTCCTACCACACCCGTCCGCCATGCACACACGCACACACAAACACACACACACACAACACACACACACACACTCACACACACACACACAACACACACACACACACACACACTCACACACACACACACATACTTGCCCCAGTTCAACTTCAGTTTTTTTTGCATTTCAACTTATCCAGTGAAATCTCCTTCGAACGAACCTGTCCAATGCTGTCTACATTCGCTCATGCTCATCTACCTATTGGACTCCACATACATGGCTGTAAAAAAATAAAAAAAAAAAAAAATAAAAAAAAAAAAAAAAAGACATGAGAGATAAGGATCTACAAATCCCGTTTTAGTGAGGTCGGTGTTTTCATCTTCCTTTCGCGCGTTTGTTCTACAAGAGTAAGAAAATGTGCTCGGTTAATCTCACTCGGTCGAAAGTCCGCTTCATGACTGGAACGAAGAAAAAAAGGTAATTCACAACGATATTACATTGAAAATGACCACATGTCACTGTGTCGTCCACTGTTTACCCTTCACCAGTTAGGTTACTTTAATTTACATAACTATGCCCCCGGCGCTGTGGTGAGGTAAATGGCTTTATTTTTTCCCCCATGAATCCGGGATTTATTTTTTTTTGTTTGGAAATATACAAAAACGGTATTTCCGAAAAAGTGAGTTCCTTTGTCAAAGGTCAGATGTGTACCCCAACTGCTGGATCTTTTCACATAAAATTCGGAATGTCTTTGTCCACGAAATCCGGTTCTGCTGCAGAGATCGGGGACTTGAAATGCAAGAAGTGTACTTAAACAGGGGCGAGAGAATGTGGATGTTCGGCGAGGCTGAGTAACTCACAGGCCTTGGCCCGCCTGCAGGAGGAAGGCGCCGCAAGTGAGGGTCACCACCACCTTGCTACCAACATGAACAAGTGGTTAGAACGCTACCAGGGGGAGTCATGTTGGCGGTGCGATGGTGGTGGTGATTCCCTTCTCAGTCCTCTTACTGGCAGACCAAGGGGTGTGACACACACACACACAACACACACACACACAACACACACACACACACACACACTCACACACACACACACACAACACACACACACACATACTTGCCCCAGTTCAACTTCAGTTTTTTTTGCATTTCAACTTATCCAGTGAAATCTCCTTCGAACGAACCTGTCCAATGCTGTCTACATTCGCTCATGCTCATCTACCTATTGGACTCCACATTACATGGCTGTGATAAACATTCACTATACCATCTACATCACTCCAGGGAAAGGATGGAATCAAGCAATAGGATCCAGATGGAGTCCAGTTTGTAAATCCCCTTATTACCGATTCCATCTCCACAAGTAACTGTACGCACTGTGGTCATCAAGGCCTGATAATATTCCCGCAGCTTGAACTTTCCTTCTTGACTGTGCACACACTGTGTTAAAGGTCAGGCACTTGGGCAAGGTAAAAGGTAAGCAAATAAGAAGGTTCACACCTTATTTGTCCACCTGTTTATATCCATTGGGCCGCGTCCCGCTGTCAGGCACTGCAAATCCACGACACCTTCTGCACATCCATGTAGTTAAAGATTTATTTGTTCGCCTACACTGTGCCCTCTCAACCACATAACCTCCCACTCTCTTTCCCTACCTCCAACTCACATCCTCATCCTACTTATTTTACATTCACCTCCTCCATACGCTAAACACATTTATAAATTCCATCCTTTATTCTTATACCATTTTTGTCTCTACATCCCCCGAGACTTTCGTCTGTATATCTAATAAATCTTCACTGCTTAAAATGGTATGATTCCGTCAGTATATGTACATATTCCACTCTCTAGGATCATAGTCCACCACTGCTTCTTCCAGTTACAACTTGCACGGGTGCATTCACAACTGTCATAACTTTTCCCCACGGCGCCAGTCACCGACCTACCATTCACCAGCAGGTCCTCAGCAACCATCTTGTCATCTTCGGTAAAGAAAGAAACAACTCCTCCTACGTCTATCTTAAAATCTCGAACCGTCTCGGATCTCCTCCAAGTGTGTCTCCGTCTCACGCTCTTACTTCCCGCCTCTCAGTTTACCACCAACCATTATCTTTGTTTACAGTCTCTTTCAGCGTCCTCTTCTCTCCCACTCCTCCTCCCTCCCACCCCCTCTCCCATACACACTGAAATCCACTCACCATTTCTAGCATTTCTTCAGACCAAGACACACCTCCCTCAATCACGTCCACCGCATTTCCTCAACAATATCCACCATACAGACAGCGACTAACCAAGGAGACCAATTACCCCCCCAAGTCTTAACCTAACCTCACCCAGTGAACGTAAAATCATTCCTCAGTTAACGTAAAATCATTCCTCAGTTAACGTAAAATCATTCCTCAGTTAACGTAAAATCATTCCTCAGTTAACGTAAAATCATTCCTCAGTTAACGTAAAATCATTCCTCAGTTAACGTAAAATCATTCCTCAGTTAACGTAAAATCATTCCTCAGTTAACGTAAAATCATTCCTCAGTTAACGTAAAATCATTCCTCAGTTAACGTAAAATCATTCCTCAGTTAACGTAAAATCATTCCTCAGTTAACGTAAAATCATTCCTCAGTTAACGTAAAATCATTCCTCAGTTAACGTAAAATCATTCCTCAGTTAACGTAAAATCATTCCTCAGTTAACGTAAAATCATTCCTCAGTTAACGTAAAATCATTCCTCAGTTAACGTAAAATCATTCCTCAGTTAACGTAAAATCATTCCTCAGTTAACGTAAAATCATTCCTCAGTTAACGTAAAATCATTCCTCAGTTAACGTAAAATCATTCCTCAGTTAACGTAAAATCATTCCTCAGTTAACGTAAAATCATTCCTCAGTTAACGTAAAATCATTCCTCAGTTAACGTAAAATCATTCCTCAGTTAACGTAAAATCATTCCTCAGTTAACGTAAAATCATTCCTCAGTTAACGTAAAATCATTCCTCAGTTAACGTAAAATCATTCCTCAGTTAACGTAAAATCATTCCTCAGTTAACGTAAAATCATTCCTCAGTTAACGTAAAATCATTCCTCAGTTAACGTAAAATCATTTTGACAGCGACTCACAGTCCGTGTTACGAAAAGCCATCACACACACACACACACACACACACACACACACACACACACACTGGCCGAGAGCAACATGTTGTGGCAGCTTGCTACTTCCCACGAAGAGAGAGAGAGAGAGAGAGAGAGAGAGAGAGAGAGAGAGAGAGAGAGAGAGAGAGAGAGAGAGAGAGATTCAACATTTTTTTTCTGAAATCGCTCAGTTTTACAGACTACTACCCGAGTTGGCAAAACAGAAGAGAATTAGCGTTAAGCAGTTTTACGATCCTCAACAACCAAGAGCTCCATGGCCCGAAAGAAAAAGAAACTAACGAAAAGATACTTTATCTATATCTCATGTTTGGACTACACTACCCTGAGCTCAAGTGAAAGGCAACCCACTGCTACAGGAGACAGGCTTTTAGTGACGTGGTAGGTGGCTCAGCGTGGCGGTGGGAGGACTGCCGGGGGCATCACCGGTGCAGCGCAGGTTATGGGGAGAGGCCGGTAATGTCAACACAACCCGTGGTAGGCAGCGGGGTCCAAGAAGGCCACCACCTTCCCCTCCGCCATATACGTCGTCTCCACGGAGGACGGACCCTAACCTCCTCACAGCCGCGGACGGAGAGGCCCGCGTCGTCGCCCGCTCCGTCGCTCACACGGATCCTCAGCGCCTCTCTCTCTCTCTCTCTCTCCGCTTAAGAGGCCATCTTAACCACATGCAACGAAGAAAACCAGCTGCAGCTACACCAGACACCTGACAACGTAGGCGGCAAGCACAGAGGTGGAAGCCACATGTGATCTCTGCAGCGGCTTGCACGTGCTCTGTCGACGCCTCACTAGACCAGGGGGCCGCGTCCCCACTGGAGACCTTACAATGGAACTCACGTGTGCGAAGAGCATACGGTAATGCAGCTGCAATTCTCTGAGGATCAAGTGTCGTGATTCTGAGAGTGAGAGGAATACGATGACACTACGTGGGCTGAGGCTAGCGTGGCCTGCTTGCTAACACCCTCCCCTCCCACACACCCGACCCACCACGCACAACTACACCATTACCCACTGACACACTCCACACACTCACTCACTAGTCACAACCACACCATCACCCACGTACACTAACAAGCCATCACTCACTAACTCATTGGCACAACCACACCATTACTCACTACACAAGCATACCATCACATACTATACAAACAGACCATCATCCACTGACACACACACACACACACACACACACACACACACACAAACATCATGCCCATGCATAAGACAGGAGACTGTGGACTGGCGCTGAGCTACTGACCAGTCCCCCTGACGAGTGTGGTCTGTAAGGCTGTGGAAAAGATAATGCGAAAGCAATGGGAATGACTCTGTGTAGTGGAGGGATTAAGTACGTGATGACAAAATGGCTTTAGGGAAAGGGGGTCATGCGTAACGAACTTAAATTGCCACGAGAGAGAGAGCTAAGTCTTAGAAAAAAAGGGAAGGCTGAGCGGACTGCCAATGTACCTGGATTGCCAGAAAGCATTTGACACCGTCCCGTAAGAAAAGCTGATGAAAAAATTGGATCATCATCGGGCAAGCATAAGGGACAAAGCTCCTGCCGTGAACAGAAGAATGTCTTACTGGAAGGGAACAAATGACACATGACAGACGGGTCTTCTCAAGTGAAGTGGAGATCACCAGTGGTGTATCGCAAGGTTCTGTTCTGAAACCATTATTCTCCTTGATTCCCGTGAGCGACTCGCCAGAAGATGTTAACTCCAACCTGAACATGTTTGCTGATGATGCAAAGGTCATGAAAGAAGAGAAAAAACGAGAAAGATTTTAACAACTTACAATGGAACCTAAACAGATTCCAAGGTTGGAGTGGCACTACATGGCTGATGAAATTCAACCCGAGCAAATGTAAAGTATTGAGGATGGGAGTGTGAAAACTTGCAAAGAAAGAGATTATAGCTCTTTTCATGTACAGAGGATGGTAACAAAGATGGCACCAGAATCAAAAGAGAAGAGTGGGGGTGACCTGATCAAAACTTTTATGCTTTTAAATTAGACATGACTCAGGCGGCGAACAGTTCTTCAAAAGATGTATGGATAGAACAACCAGACAACATAACATGTGTTCAAGCAAGAAACTTGTTTAAGAATATGATGTAAAGAAGTATTTCATAGACTGAAAGAGGATGTGGTGAGTGAAGACAGCATAAAGAAGTTTACGAAACTGTACGACAGAAGAGAAAGTTCAAGAGATGTGGGACCCCACGAGCGTAAAACTCGCTCCCCGAACAGTACAGATAAGTAATTGCAACCAGATAACTACACACATGCATTCACCAAAGAGGTGAGACAGAAGCATTAATGCCATTTCAGGAGCGAGAGTAAGGTCGATGGTAGGCATAGTATGTGCCAAGTAGTAGGAACGTCATTGTGTTGTGCAAGAGAGACTCCGTCAGAAGGCGACCACCACCACCACCATCAGTATGGTACCTGGACAGCTGGGTACAGGTCGGGGGCTCCGGGGCACCTGACCCGACCCACTGAGGTAGTAAGCTACAGGGAGAGTGGACGATGAGCAGGTTCACCACACCAGTCTCGGCGTATCCCACACTTACACCAGGCGTCACTGTTAGTACCGGCGTATCCCACACTTACACCTGGCGTCGCTACAGGTGTATCTCCCACACCTACACCTGGCGTCAATACACGTGTATCTTTCATACCTACACCCGGCACTACCACAGGTGCATCTCCCACACTTGCACCTGGGACTATTACAGATGTATCCCACACCTACACCTTACACTACAACAGGTGTATCCCACACCAACACCTGACACTACCAAAGGTGTTCTTTTTCCCAAGAGCATGATCGAGCTACAGTCTTCAGCCAAACTTGGACAGGATGAAGAGAGACTGGTGAACACAATGCTAGACTGGCCATTCAGAGGCATAAAAACTGTAAATCATGGAAGAACCTAGATATAATATCTGAAGAAAAGAGACGGGTACAAACAGGCGCAAGGGCGATCCGTTTTCCATCACGATAAAATGTGTCAAGTACAACATGTGTATGGAAAGAGAGAGTAGCAAGATCACGAGACTACGAGGTGTTGTCACTCCAGCACCACAGATACTACAGGCGACTTAAGACTACTTAGGGATGATAATCATATGACCTGGAAGGTGTGTAGCCACAGATATGAACACACTCGAGAACAACACGTCTCAGATCTTGAAAAAAAAAAAACACTGAATCTCTTGAAGGATAAAGACAAACACACCGAACAAGAAATGGCACAGCAGCGCCTGAATCTTAATGATGAGATACCTGACACTCTGATGCTGTCCACTTTTTGCATTTGGTAAATGAGAGATGGCTTTACCATTTGGGAAAACTGGAAGTTTATGTAAATGAACCAACTTTGTGACATTCTGTGTCACAATCATCTGGCCACTGGGGTCTGACAGAGACTTCTTTGTGACCTCTGTCAAAATTGGGCGCTACCGCTCACAGGATGAGCATGGGGTGTAGAGTAGACTAGCCACTGAGAGAGGTAGAAACTTAAAACCAAACGTAGTTCTAACAGTACGAGCAAGTGAAGTAGATGTAGTCACAGTAACGGTGGAAGAAGCAACAGTCGTCATGGTAGTCACATTCACAGCAGTAACAGTAGTTAGGCAGTACTGGTAGTCACAATCACAGCAGTAACAGAAGTCAGGTAACAACCGTAGTAGCAGTAGCAGAGAGTGTTACCGAAAGGGAAGATGTTCTGTCACAGGCGAAAGGTTGCCTGCTCTACAGTCACTCTCGCCACAGTTAATCATATGATAAACACAACTCCCACTACCACAGCATGTGATGTTCCCCTCACACTCGACCCAACACTACAACCACCACAGCATGTGATGTTCCCCTCACACTCGACCCAACACTACAACCACCACAGCATGTGATGTTCCCCTCACACTCGACCCAACACTACAACCACCACAACATGTGATGTTCCCCTCACACTCGACCCAACACTACAACCACCACAACATGTGATGTTACCCTCACACTCGACCCAACACTACAACCACCACAACATGTGATGTTACCCTCACACTCGACCCATCACTACTACCCACACAATGACTACGTGAGTCGATTACTGATAGTAATATATATATATATATATATATATATATATATATATATATATATATATATATATATATATATATATATATATATATATATATATTGATGATTTAGATCTGGTAACATGCATGGAAAAAATGAGTTGGGGAAGGTTTAAGTTGAGAAGTTAGGGGCTGACAGCACGAAACTTAACATGCTAAATGAGATAATGGAGATAGTGCTTCCGTGAGTGTTAATGGTGGCAACCGTGAGTGGTCTCAAATAAATGACGGGGTTCCTCAAGAGAGCGTAATGTCACCGCCGCTCATATATATATATATATATATATATATACATATATATATATATATATATATATATATATATATATATATATATATATATATATATATATGAGTGTGTGTGTGTGTGTGTGTGTGTGTGTGTGTGTGTGTGTGTGTATGCATATATGTATGTATGTATAGATAGATAGATAGATAAACAGATATATACCGTGAGATAAGAATTGGTCCGGATGTCATGTACACCAGCGTCCCACCACAGGCGGCCAGACTGCACAAGCTACCACAGTTACTTGTATGCGGATGATGCTGTTCTCTTGGCTGCCCCTGAGGACTAGGGTGATGCCTGGGCCGGTGGTGGAAGAGTAGCATGAACGTAAACGCGAATACGAACAAGCGTCATCATCGAGAGATAAATCACTCGTCACTGTGTCACGTCGATCCGCAGGGAGAGGGGAATCAGAGGTTGTGGACGAGGCGGGTATTGTGGGGAGGTGGGGTGATGATCAGTGTGGCAGAGGGAATGGCGAATGTGACAGGTACAAGGAGGAGGCCTGGACGTGTCATCGACCACCACCACCTCCTACTGCCACGTTACCAAGAGAAACACCATTACTGTCAACACTGACATCATCACCACCAGTGACACCAACACCATCGTTGTCACCACACAAAAAAAAAAGAAATTGCCATCATGAAGATCACTATGACCACAGGGGCTTCGGTATGATCGTGAGCGCCATCGCTGCCGCTGGAGGAACCAGAAATACCAGTACAAAAAACCACCACAGCCATACCAATACACCAATAATGCCACCACTGCCCTACTACTACACCAGTGCCAGCACGCCACTAAACCGCCACGGGCGTGCCAGTATACCGCTACGCCACCACTTTCCTTATCCCCCCACACACCTCCACCTCACCCGGGGCAGGTGTAAGCGTAGGAGCCAGTGTGGAGGCAGCAGCAAGGAGCAGCCCTCCCTCAGCCTCCACTATAACTCTGCCCCTGCCCGCACTAGTACAGACCCAGACCCTATTGGCATCGCGCCACACCTGCTTCTCCTCCTTCCGTCCTCCTGGGATGATTTCCCGAGCATGGCCACCCCAGCACCATCATGATGGCCACCCTCAGTATGAGCATCATGATGGCCACTCCAGCACCATCATGAAGGCCACCCCAGCACCATCATGATGGCCACCCCAGCACCATCATGACGGCCACCCCAGCACCATCATGATGGCCAGCCCAGCACCATCATGATGGCCACCCCAGCACCATCATGATGGCCACTTTAGCACCACCATGATGGCCACCCCAGCACCACCATGATGGCCACCCCAGCACCATCATGATGGCCACTCCAGCACCATCATGATGGCCACCCCAGCACCATCATGATGGCCACCCCCAGCACACCATATAAACAAGGAACCAACACTCCCTCCTGCTCCCCACCAGTCAGGAGCCAAGACCAGGGTAAGGACTGAGGTATGATAATCAAGGCAGGTTTAGGGCGGGGTCTCTCCCCCTCCCTCCTCCTGACCCCTCCCCGGCGGCCAAATGTTCCACGTTCCTTCAAAGGTCAACGGAAACACCATATCGGAGCCATGTCCGGCTGGGAAGGGGACACCCACACACACGCCTACGTGGCACACACGCACCGGCACGTGGTAAAAGCGAGGAGGCGCCAATGTAAAGGCTACTACGAAATACTTAAAAACGTACTTATGGCAAGTGCAGAGGAGAGATGGTGGCCCCGGGCCCATACACGAGCGTAGAACTCTTCCTCTGTGCGATACGTACACGTATATGTAACTTCGCACACTACACTACGCACTTAATCTCAGATACACTAAAGGGCAAAGTGTACACTCATTACCAGGCTTGCATACACATCCCTTTAGGCTAACAAAGTCACAGATGATGCACTAAGGCGATCAGGATACAGAAACCACCATTACAGGTCTAGACACGTTACCAAGCAGGCTACAGCAGAATTACAGCAACGTTACCGGGAGAAAAAAATGTAGCCTACAGAACAAAGTCCCAAGCAGAAGATACAGCAGTGACACAAAAGCTCCAAGTCAGGAGACAGCACCCCTACAAAACTCTCTCCGCGTACACGATACGACGGTCCTACAAACATACCTACATACGCCTGTCACCTGAACCTACGCATGAGGCAACAACACCACGACACAGGCCTGCCATACGAATACTATCCCTACAACACTAACACAAACTACAGCAGCCAGTGCAACGTAAGCATCACCAAGCGTAGACTAGAGAAAGGCAACCCAATACTAAGGTAAACCGTTTTACATTCCCATAGCATACGGGATGCAGAAAGGTAGAGGCAACTGAGTTTGGTATAGCTGAAACTCCCGCATAAGACAGTTACGACACACACGACTGACACAGACAAGAGGGAATGAGAGAATTCCTGACACAGATGGGGAACCCTTTAAGAAAGTAACCATAGACCACTTGGCTGTAATATTCCTACTTCCAGCCTGTAATCTTATCGCTTCAAAACTCGAGGTCAATACAGTGTTCTAAAAGTCAATGTTTCTTTGCGACTCCACAAAGATCACGGTAGATCTCGAGAAATGTTGGATGGTGGTGTTTATACGAACGATTACGACGACAAAATTAATTCAAGGTAGTAAGGTAATCATGTGTTCACAGCCGACTCCGAGGATACAGTAATAACCATTACATAATTCATATTTCAGACAAAACATCGGGATACACTTCGGTATACATACGGCGCTAAGCACTTGGTACCCACCTGATCATACGGACAAGTTGCATGGCCACGCCACGTGTGAATCACAGTATAACGTGTATAACACACTCTACGGACATGACAACCATAATTTGCATTTTAATGGAGGGAATAACGCACTCACTGGCTCTATGGCACTTAGCCCAAACGTCAAAACCTGAGGAAGTACTACTCCTTGAAACAGACTTGGGTGTTTTAATACACATTATTCAGTGTACATAGATAACGTGGGGGGTTAGTTACACATGTAAGTTGTAACGCAGACAGGAAACATCCAAGGTGTACTGGGACACAGCAATACTCCTACAGCAAAGGTGGAGACAGCAGACGTATCTTAACCAGATGGGTGCAGCTTATGAAGGTGACACTTAACCAGAGGTAACACTAGCGCAAGGTGCAGTAGTTACAGGAGGAAGAAGAGTTACTGGACACTGTCGAGACATAAGAGGCAGTAAAGTTACCGGAGAAATGTGGAGATATTGAAGGCAATAAAGTTACCGGACACAGTCGAGATACTGGAGACAGTCGAGACGTTGGAGGCAGTAAAGTTGCTGGAGACAGTCGAGACAATAGGTAGTAAAGTTAGCGGGGGGGAATGGAGACACAGGAGGCGGCAAAAAATAATTGTCTTTGGAGATTCCAAAGGCAGAGGAGATAAGCGAGGGCAGCCCAGTCAAGGGCAGGAGGGCCACATGGGAGGATAGCCAAGATACGAAAAGGAAACAAGCGGAGTTAAGAATCATGAGACGAACGAACCACAAGGGAGGACGATGCTGCAGTGGCAGGTGAGAGGCAGAGGAAGGGGAGCCATGTACAAGAGAGCCGTACCAAACGAAAAAAAAAAAAGCAGATGAGAATGGGCAGCCATGAGTAAAGGAAGAACAAGAAGGAGGGCATTTGAGGCAGAGGGATAATGTGGGAGTGACATACAATACCTCGTCCAGGCATGTAAGTCGAATGATGCAGAAGAACCGCACATGGTTGGAGGTGGCTAAAGTGGCAGCAGCAGAGCTACGGACACTATAATCATATCAGCCACGACTGCAAGAACGAGCGGGAAACCACAGAGAGGCAGAGGAGCTAAAAGAAACAGAACACGAGAGGCACCGTAACCAGAGGAAACAGGAGAGTTAGGAAAGCCACAGAAATCAGTAGGCTTCAGGACTGAATACCCAGGGAAGACAACAAAACCAGGGGAAGCAGAGGCGTCACGGCAGACACGAGAACCACAGGAGCTAGGAGGGACGAATGGGGCGGGACAGCCAAAGACAGGATGACCGCGAGAGTCTGAGGGGCAGAGACAACTAAGGAGAGGTGAGCCCCAGGAAGGTATGAATGACAGGGGAACACCAGCAGGGGTGAAGTTTAATATAGGAGAGACACTGACCTGTAGCAGGAGAGGAGCGGCAGCGACGGTAGAGGCAGAGGGCGAGGCCCACCACGGCCAGGGTCACCAGCAGCGTCACTATGACCGCAGCGGCCACGCTCCCGGCACAGCTACACTCCACGCCCGCACCACTATCATCTTGCCCACCCACGCCCACGGCTAGCCCAAGCACAAGCAGGCCGCCCACCAGCGCTGTGGGCGCCCGCACGGGCATTACCACCCCGCCCATCAGTATCAATCTCCCAGCAGCTTGCCCATGCTGTCACACTCTCACTGCTGCCCACAACACTAGCGGTGGGTGGACGCCCACCATGGGGCAGGCGGTGGTCCCGTGCACTCTACACCCGTAGCCCAGGGCGGCTCCGTCCGTCCAGCAGGTAACTACTGCCTCACGCCCACCACTGCCAACCACCTGATACCCAGCCGCTGGTACACACTGCTACTGGCCGCACCCCACACCCTGGTTACACTTATGCCTGGCCACTGTGCGGGCGGGGGCGTGCCTCAGTACGTGGTGTGGGTGTATGGCAGGCGGAGGGGCGGCTGTTGACTACAGCGGCAAGTGTTGTGGTAGTTGAGGTCAGGGAGGAGCGGGCGAGAGTCCTCCACCTTCACACACAGCCAGGTCTGCACTGGCCTGCCTCCCGCCGCCACACAGGTGCGCCTCACGGGTCCCGTGCGTGCGTCAGTGCGTGCCTGGGTCGGGTCCAGCATGCGTACGTACGTCGGTCTCCTGGAACGTAGCTCGCTAACCGTCCTGGACTCACACGTCCGCACCTGGACTGCGTCTTCAATCCAGTACTTGTCCCTTCCTTGTTGCATAGGACACGTCACGAGATGTGCCCCATGCCACCACCGTCAACATCTGCTGTCTCTTGCCCGTCACCAACCTTGGCAGGAGCACTACTCTACCCGTCTGTTACTGCCATGATGCCTGTAACTGTGGTGCTCCTGCTGGTGGGAGAGCTACTACATATGTGGTGCTCCTGCTGGTGGAGGGTCAACTGCTACTGTGGTACTCTTGCTGGTGGAGGAGCTACTGCTACTCTGATGCAACTGCTCATGGTGGAGGATCAACTGATAGTCACCACTGTAGATGCAAAGTCTGTTATTGCTGTACTCCAGGATGCTGTGTTAGTGAATCTATCACCGGTCTGCTGTTTGCTGTTGATATAGTTACTTTTACTGCTGTGTTGTATGCTGCTAATGTAGTGACCTGCTGTGTTGTTTGCTGCTCATGTAGTGACCTCTTCTGTTGTGTTGTCTGCTGCCGATGCAGTTACTTCTATGGCTGTGTTCTGTTGTTGCTGTACTACCAACAACTGTTGTGTTGTTTACTGCTGCTGCGATGCCAGCCAGTATTGTGTTTCTGCTGCTACTGTGGTTTTATTCACTGTTGCGTTATAAGCTGGTACTGCTGTTGTGCTAGCCGCTGTTATATCTGCTAATGTGCTGCCAGCTAGTGCTGTGTTTGCTGCTGCTGTAGCACTAGCCACCGCTGTGTTGTATGTTGCGGCTGAGGCTGCTACTGTGATGCCAGTTACTGCTGTGTTGTCAGGTGCTGCTGTAGTGCTAGCCACTGCTGTGGTGTCAGCTGCAACTGTGGTGCCAGCCACTGCTGTGTTGTCTGCCGTTGCTATGGTGCCAGGCACCGTTGTGTTTTCTGCCACAAGAGTGCTGCCGGCCACTACAGGCATGGGCACAAATCCCTATGGGGGCAGGAAAGTATATCCAAACTCCTCCACCCCCGACTTTTTTCAAGACCAGAGACCTAGCGTCAGTACAATGTTCCCCACAATAAGTCACAAATGGCACACGTCAGCAAGGAACGTGCGAAAATTATCTGCGTTAAACAGTCATGATCAGCTTAAAACACTATTTCACAGCGGCCTTCAAAAACGTACGCTTTTTTCCCGTTATGTATAAACTGCTTGAAATTAGTTTCAATTGTTATCATAAGCGCTACCTTCAATACTGGTCTGTTCCAACTACCAAGCGTTACCGGACTTGCCTGCTTTTACTTATATTGCGTGTGAAAACACATTCGGGAAGGCTATATCTTGTCGACGAACTCACTCCAAAGAAGTTCCTTCTTTCCCTGTTACTGGTTGTAGCGCAGCCACAGATGCCCCTGGGGCGCGGGTCTTGGTGTTATAAAATTAATCCACCGATCGCATCGTTGGCTGCATCTTGCTCGCTCAGGTTGGCTTTACTGACCACTCCCATAATGCCTTCCCTGCACACCAGAATTGGGATTATGATGTTTTCTGTCAGCTTAATTTCACTGCGTTCGCTTGTCTGCGTTTACACGTCCATGCAGATAACTGCGTCGAAAGCTACTGCAAACAAAATCATTCGCATGACCTTACTTTCCCATAATCTAGAAAAATATGCTGCACGACCGACCATAGGCATTTGGACAAAAGTCTTTCCTCAAAATGCTTCCAAACTATCAAATTATTTAAAACGGATCATCCAAACTCGCTCTCAATTTTTCAATATTTCCTGACTGTTAAATGCTTATTATTTTTCCATTATCATAAGATCCAAAAATTATCATGAAAATTATTTTTTCATTATCATAAGATCCAAAAATTATCATGAATTAAGTATTAAATCTAATTCTATAATTCCACCGTGCCTATATTCCAATTTATCATCTGGATCCACTTCATATCAGAAAAAAGCCAAAATCATGGTAACATATCGCTAAACTTTTTTCACAAAACCTCGTAAGTTACTAAGACTTCCTCATATAATAACCAAAAGGTACATGCACCTGTTACTATACTGTGCTGGTTAAATTAAATCTAAACTTCCTATAATTTCCTCCTTAGCGGTGCAAACCTGTCTGTCTGCATCAGACTGTCAAGCTTTTGCTCAAGTAAACATGACAAAATAACACGCTAAATGTTTTTTATTTATTATATCTAAAGGTAATCAGAATCTCACATCGTAACCAATTCAGTGTGAAAATACGTAAGAGTACAGATTATATGAGGTCATTGTTTATCATATCAGTTATCCTAGCTCTCGACCACCAAAATCAACATCCCATTCCTCTGTATAATGTAAAAGTTTGCTGACAAAGCAGCTTATTTCATTTCCCCCATATATACTCATTAGCAAATAGTTAACGCATTCCTACTCATTAAAAGCCAGCTATAAGGTGAAATCTGCTGAGTCCACAACTATATCAAATCACTTTCTAAAGCATAACGTATGATATCTAAACAACGATATCCATAGAATGTTTTAAACGGGTTAAGTAGAATACAAGCAGTAGACTACACCTCTTTGCTTCATGCACTAACCATACAAGACCATTCCCAAAGGCCTGTGACAACCTGTACTGGTACATTCTGACTCAAATGCTAATCCTTAAGTCCCATTTTCTAATTTACATGCAGCCTGTCGCTGTACCACTTACTGAAAATCCATAATGATCATTCACGATGACAACTTACCAAATCAAACCTGTGTGTCGTCGCTATACATGATTAACTGCCAGTAAACTAGTATTTACTACACTAAGCAAACAGGATTGTCCCTATGGTGTGTGCGTCAATGAAGTTTAAAAACACTCGTTTCATTTCATCTATTTACTAATTAATATTTTACTTTACACATAACTGTGTAAATGTAAATGTGAGCCCCTGAATACCTCATCAAGCTTTTGAATCATTTACTGCAATAAAAACAAAAACAATGCAAAGCAAACCGCATAAAATCATAACACCCCACCATACGAATTCCTACCTTTAAAAGTTGTCATTGTAAGATGCAAAACAAGAATTTGGCCTCTTGAACACTGATTCTTTGAACAAATATACACATCACAATGCCCGTAGTACACACAATGGAGGAGATTGTCAACAGATGCAACAGCAGCTGTTATTTCCGTTGATTCCCACTTGGCGGCGCTGATAACCTACGAGAAACGTCTGCATAGATTTGCTAACATGTTCGCTGAATTCTCGTGTTTAGCGCAGGATGATCTACAAACCCAGTGGGACGCCCATATATATATATATATATATATATATATATATATATATATATATATATATATATATATATAAGGTATCGTGTCATCACTGGGATCATCTGGATTTGGTGTGGTTGCACTTATTTTCTACATGCTCGTTTTAAAATCTTACTGGCAATTAGGAGCAACTTAAGTCCATTGTATAAAATTCTACTGGAAAGGTAATAGATAAGAAACATTGATTACGAGTATATCCCATATTTAAAAAAAAATAAAAGCGCTTTCAGCAAGTATCGTAGATTAGCAATAAATCTTACACAGGCTACGGTCCACTAACACCTACTTCTACCAAGGTCTTCACCGATTTCCCATGAGGGTATAGATTGTGTGCTTTACGAGAATAGTGCTAAACCACAATGGATCAGGTTCACACGGTTGTTACCTGTTTCCCAAGATGTCAAGACCAGTTTATATACACCGCAAATGCAACGAACAGACACAGCTAATAGTCTACAGGTTTCATAAACTACCGTTTATATATATATATATATATATATATATATATATATATATATATATATATATATATATAGGCTCTATTAAAAGGCTTCTGAAGCTTCAAAACTGCGCTACAATTAGTAGCAGTGAAATTATGAACTCCTCTGAAGTGAGAGGTTCCATAACGAGCCGGAACTCTTGAATCCCTTGACATAACTTCGCCAAGGGTGACTTCACTCGTAGTGTAACCCCATGCAGGTGAAGTTTGGCAACACCAGTGATATATATATATATATATATATATATATATATATATATATATATATATATATTCACTTATAGCAAAGTAAGCCTGCAAACAACGCCATTATGCACATATGCGATAAAGCACACAAGAGCTGCCACTATTTCCCCGTTAGGTTGGGTAATAAAGGCCAAAAACTCAGTACGTTCAAGGACAACAACATAGTCGTTGCTTCTCTCCCAAGGAATCTGGTGAGAAAAAATAACTAATCCCTCAGGGTTGTGATGGTTGTCCATTAAGCCAGGCATAATAACTAGCAAAGGCATTTTCTAAATGCCGAAACGTGACGTAAAAAAGTGCAGAAATACAATACTTGGTGAACTAACTAATTTCCATTGCCTCAATGGGATGATTAAATTTAATCAACGGGTAAGAAATGGAAAAGTACTTACCAATCAGTTTGGGCAGCCACACCGGTTGAATCGTTACTGTTCAACACATACAGTCCTTACAAAGCTGACTCCTTTCTGCAAGAACATCAGTATAACGATGGTAGAAGACCTTTCAAATACCGAAAGGATGTAATCTTTACCTCCTTACATCTGCCTATCCACAACACTATAAATAGGTTTCATTCGGTTATGATTTATTATCTAACACGTAAACACAATTTCCTTCACTGTAACTGGGGGCAACAGCAGCATGGCCCCAGCCCTGCAGACGGAGAAAGGACACAGGAGCCATTAGGGTTTACAGAGCCCACAGTGGTGAGACCTTGTCACAGGCGTGGCGTGCACTTCGCCTGTTCATGTAAGCAGCTGTTAACCTCTTATCTACCATTGCCGGAAAAATATCCCATCTTTAGTCTTTCACCAATGATGTTTAAAGAATACCTCCCTAAAACTTGTGATGATCTGATGTAATAGTAAATTGGTTAATAGTGACAAAGTCTAAGTGGTATACCCACTGATGAATAAAGTGAAACATATTATGGGGGGGTTAATGTTTAGGTTTTTCTGATAAAAAAGGACATTGCACTGGTTTTCATGTTTGTGACCAGTGAAAGTCGTTTTCAGCACACAAAGAAATTAATCTTAATCAGTTCAATTTTTGTAATCATAACCAACAAGTAACTGCAATCATAATATTTTCAAGCCAACGATGAATTTACGAGGGAAATGGGAGATCCGCGATATCAAATGTTGAGTAGTTTATAGCATTTTATGTAAAACTTTTGTTTAAAGGGTCACTCTGTTCATATAAAATTCTGTTAGTGGCTTTATAGCGACACTGTCACTGAGATAGGCCCGTAAATGAGGAGCTACAGTGTCTGCAAAATACCTGGTCTCCCTCCCAGTACATTTGCAGAGACGCTGTCACACTTACATTTTAGTACTTTGTCATTTCAGGCCTTTATTACCATCTGCAGACATCTGTGCATGGAACTGGCAAAGTTCCTGAAGTATTCTAGATGTTTTGGGCCCATAGAGTCCTGACCTCTTTAACTGGGCAGGGCACTGATGAGGTGTTGCATAGTATATACACATATATATTTTGTATATTTTCTTTTTCTTTCTTTCTTTCACACTATTCGCCATTTCTCGCATTAACGAGGTAGCGTTAAGAACAGAGGACTGGGCCTTTGAGGGAATATCCTCACCTGGCCCCCTTCTCTGTTCCTGCTTTTGGAAAACTAAAAAAAAAATGAGAGGGGAGGATTTCCAGCCCCCCGCTCCCTTCCCTTTTACTCGCCTTCTATGACAAGCAGGGAATACATGGGAAGTATTCTTTCTCCCCTCTCTTTTCTTTTTCACCAGCAACTTTTCTTTGTCATTCCACCACTCACTAACCTTTTTCTTGCTAGGATATCATAAAATAAATATACATAGAGCAAAGTTCATTTAACTTTAGTAGAGAGGAAATGTATATCAATATCTTGAAGCTGAATTCTGCTTTATGATTTTAGACACTACAGAATGAAGATATACCAAACTTTACATTATCTTAATACAGTGGTAGTATTCTAAAAATGAAGAAATTCTTTTGTAATTCTCTTTACAAAAATTTACTAATAACAATAACATCTTGTTAATATTGTAACATCGCATTAAGTGTGTGGTCCTTTACAAAATTTTTATATTCTTTGATTATTGTACTATAAAATGTTCCAAGACAAATGAGGTATGGAGTTTACCATTCTACACATACAAAAAGTTATGAACAAATATTCATAGATTGTATTCTGCATTTACATATGTAATTCACAAAAAATAACAGCTAGACTTAAGCATAGTTGAGGGTCACATCTTGTCTGGCAAGTTCCAACAACATAGGATCATCGAAGAACTTGTTAATCGACACATCCTCTGACAAGCCTTTTCTTCTCCGAGTTTTGATCATGAACTCACGAGCCAAGTGAGTTGCAGGCTGGGGCTCTAAAGGACGAATTACAATGCTCTTATCTAATGGATCACCTGGCACAATCTGCCAATGATGAAAAACACTTAAACAAAAGGCCTGACCCTGGGTATGCATACGCAAGTCTGTTTCAAATCCAAAGGAATCAATGGCAGGTATAAAAGCCTTGATCGTATACAGTGGAGACCCAGCCACTGGAGCATCCTGTGTTACATGTCCACGTCGTTTTGTTAGGACAGTATACACTGATGACACACAATCTGCTGGAGCTTGTATCTCGACAAAGTAATAAGGCTCCATGAGACGAGGTGTTGCCATCAGGAAGGCTGAATATGCTACTCTCCTTGCAGTTGGAATGACTTGGCCACCACCACGGTGTAGAGGTTCCTCAGCAATGACTGCATCTAAAATTTTGAACTTACAATTTCTTATTGGCTCTTCACAAAGAGGGCCTTCTCTTGTACCCCACTGAAAACCTTGAACAACAGAATCTCTTACAGATGACAAAAGGTTTTTATCTACTTCTGATGGTAAGGTGTCATCAACTAAAATGTTTGGGCCACTGTGATCAGGTCCAAAAGCCCAAATGGATCGAGCAGCTAGTACATCCCAGTCATATCGCGTCTGGAAGAACTCACCAAGTCGTCTCCTATCCCAATTTATCTGCACTACTTCTCCTTCAATATCTTCAGCCAAACCTCTTTCTAGTGGTTCAGCAATCATAGTGATCTTGTTTCTTTTGTTGGGAGTTTCTGCAAAACACTTGAGTGAGGATGTATCAACAACAGTCTCACAGAAACTGACCACAGGGTCAGCTACCTTGATGTCAATCTCTGAATACATCTTCCGTAAGTCATGCATAACGCAATCCAAATACAATTCTCCAGTTCCAAGAATAATATGTTCTCCAGACTCTTCTACTTTATTGCTCAATAATGGATATGATTTATTTACTTTACGAAGGCCATCTAACATCTTGGGTAACTCAGAGGGATTCACTGGCTCAACTGCAATTTTTATGACTGATTGGGTATTAAACTTTAAGGGTCGAAATATGTGGAGTTCACTACTGGGTGGAAGATCTGTGATGGTAGCAGTCTTTACTATAGGCTCATCAATACCCTCAATCAAAACCCAATTTCCAGCAGGTACAGCATTCACCTCTATATTGTACCTGCCTTCAGACACCCACAACCTTCCAACAGTTAGTATGCGTGAGTCCTCTTCATCCATCAGTGTATATTTCTCACCCAGAACACGAACATCTTGATTTGCATGAATGGTTCCAGAGAGAACTCGGCCAAATACATGAAAAGCAGTTGCATCTTCATTGGGATACTGTTTGGTGGTGTGAACAACTAATGGACCATCTGGGTCACAAAGCATCATATTCTCTGACAACTCTGTATCTAGTGGCCCAGTGTATGTTGTTTCCACTTTCTGTTTCCCATATGACTGAGGAGATGGAATGTGTTGAACACACATATCAACAAATCCTTCAAAGTCTCCAGTGAATTTAGTCATGAAGAGTTTCAGCAATGGTCTAATGTTCATTCTTTGTTCCTCTTTACTCATGTGGATACCCAACTCATCCATTAATGACACAAGATGGGTATCTACATCACCAACAATATGAGCAAAAATTTTGTACAAAGGTTCGAGGATAAATTCAACAAAACTCCTTTGTGCTGTTGATGTTGGGGGTTTCTTTGTGAATTTTCTGGTCCGAGGGTTGAAGTATATGTCACCCCATAGCCGTCTAGCAAAGTCCTCCAGTGGCAGATCATAGCCATAATGCTGGGAATAGATCTTAGCAAAGGACTTGAGTGTAAAACAAAGAGAATACTGAGAGCTGGCAAAGCAAACATTGCCTAGCAGGGGGGAGATAGTTTGTGGATTCTCCTGGTCTGTGTATTGCTGAAGAAGAGAGTTTATCTCTTCCACTATATGTCTTAATTTGTAGTAAGCATCCTGAGGAGGAAGTTTTAGCTCAAGTATAAGGCGATCCACTTTGTTGATGCACACAGTGATAGCAAGTCGTTCTTGCACAGCATGCTTCAAGAGTCTCTGTGTATTGAGCATTACACCTTCTGCAGCATCTACAAACAACACCACACCATCACTTAATCGCATTGCTGCAGTCACCTGCAATAAAGCTTTCTGTCAACTTATGTGCATTCAATATATGACTTGGAAAATAAAAATAAGAGTAATCATGTCTGGAAAATACAAATAATGTATGGTAATCTTGCAATACATTCAACAACAAAACTACATTCAAAGACATCTGAGATAATTAATGCAATAACATGTGATTCAGTACAAACTCTGTCTGCTTGACCTACTAACTAACCCAAGTCAACAGGGAAACAAGCACAATACCATGGATGACAAAGCTTGAGAAACAATACAATGGGATTGACTGTGGGCTGACTGCCATGCCCAGGAATTGAACCCATGCAAGCCTGACCCTGGGCAAGCCCATGCTGACTCAGAGTTGGTAACACTAACAGTAACACCAAGGAGGCTTATGGACAAAAAATATCTTTAAAAATTTTTTACAATGCGTTTGAAACACACCTGAAGCTTAATTTCTAATTAGTGTGTTTTAATTTACTTTTCTACCTAGGGAAAGCGTTTTCAGATTTGTTAGCTACAATGTTTAACCATAATACTACCACTTCGCATTAATATTTAAATCATTTCACCTGGATTTAAACTATTCTTGCTAAGACAATAAACTTTTAAGAACTGTTCTGCTTATGTTATGTGGAAGTGTTTCAGATCTGCATAATAGTTCACTTCCTATAATAAAAGTGCCAGTGCTATGACTACTCTGCTCAGTCCTTTTTTTCTTTGTTATGTGCAGGAAAGCTGGGAAGACCATGAATCGTGATAACTTATTTGAGCTATAACAATCTTTGGGCTATAAAAGTGAGAACCTTGGGGAGTTCATTGTAACTGTGCAGGAAAAAGCATGGAATGAGCAAGATAAATAGCTGGAATGAGTAAAATTGCAGTTAAGATTACAGACACAAAAAACTTAAAAGAATGAGGGGTCCATTGGGGCCCAGTGCAGGGAGATACGAGATGAGAGTACACATCTACCTATATTCAGAAGTCAGATGATGTGTGTTCATATTTACTTGTGACAGGAGATGTGTCACAACACGGGGCTTAAAGATGGAAAAGCAGGCCACTACCTTGAGTTCTTTTATGACAGGTAAGGCAATGGAAACACTATCAATTGGGAGATGCAAAAGTTGTGGTTTACAACTCTATCATGGAAGCATTGTAAAAGAGAAGGGTATCAAAAGAAGCTACATTCATCGAGACCTGAAAGAGTGAGCTGGCCTCACAGTGTGTAATGAGTGTAGAATTATCTGGACCTATATCTTTGATGCCTGTTTCAACTTGGAACTCCCTCCTATTCCCAATACTCAGGCAGGTATTACTGGTAATATAAGTTCTTGGTCGGTGGCTGCCTACCAACGGACAAAGCTGAAAAACCAGGAAACTACACATGAAGATATGTCACGTGTAACATTACTGGAGTAGATCATACAAAGTGATCTGTTTATCCAATTTACTTTCCCTGTCCAACTCCTTCTTTTCTAATATCCTAACCACAAAATAAAAAATGCAAATCTAAAGAAAATTGTGGAATGGCATTCAGGTGACAATTTTCAGTGAAAAATCACAAAACCACTTGCCTCATCAGAGAAATTGACATGACCAGGCGTATCAAAGATGTTCATAAGATAGCTCTTATCACGCACATCCTGCATTACAAGTGTAATGGGAGTGGCCTTGATGCTAAGCCCCCGTTCACTCTCAGTAAATAGTGTATCTGTGTATCGCACAGGGACATCCTCTTTACTCCTAAAAGAAAACATACAAATTAATGGAGATGCACTAAAATAAAATGCAATTACTGAAGTAGAATAATCATATATAGTATTTACTTTTACAATTTCAAATTTTCTTTTGTAATACCAAATATCAAATCCAAATCAATACAAAAAAAAAATCTGAATGAGAAATGCTTACTTTTGCAATTATGTAAAACAATGTGAAGAAAAAGCAGGTACAACTGTAACTTGTATAAATGGCAGCATTAGCTACTATTGTAGTCATTAGATTCTTCACTTTTTACACACACACACACACACACTCCAGCTCCTTATCAAGCTATCCAACATATTAAAACAGTATTAAGTGAGCCACAAAGATCTAGAAACAAATGAGTTGAATTAAAGAGAATCAGGCACTCAAACATACAAATGTTATGGGGAAGAAAAGTAATTCTGATGGACGTAGACTTCCCTTTAAACTGTAAGGTTACTGGGTGTCAATAAACAAATATTATCTGCCTGCATTGATATCATGGAGAGTGAAAAGAAATCCTAGTGAAGCAACCCTATTTAGAGGGTAAAATGGTGTTCTGATCCACCAATACTCTCCCTGATTTTCTGGGGGCAGTCAATAGAGACAGATTTTTTCCTTTATTCCTGGATCTCTCAAAAGTATCCATCATTAACAATAATATCCTTCAATCTGAAAACCATATCATTTATGGGATCTGATAGTGATCTGATAGTTATAGCAACAACCAAAAGATATGTCTTTCTAAGGAGAGGGTGTACCTTAAGGGTCTTTACTACGTTCTTAACTTTTCATATTGTACTTAAACACTATTGCCAACTTCAGTAAACAAATCATATGCTCTCAACTTTTCTTACTGTAAATTAACATTGCCAACTTCAGTAAACAAGTTCAACTCACTCTCCTACGAGAAAATGACTGACTAAAATTCTTTCTCTAGGCATTTTCCTGTTGTATATGAACAACACTGCCAGTGCCAGTAAACAAGCCAAACTCCATCTATGATGATATGAGCATCTACTAGTGTTTCTCTGGTCATAAACACATGTTAATTCAAAGATCAATGCACTCCATATGGTTTGTCACAAGTGTTATCTTTAAATTCTACAAAAACTTATGTGATATTCTGTTGCAACCATATCCTCTGCCTGATACAAAAGATTATCTTGCAAGATAAAGAAGAGAATGTGTTACAGAAAAACATTTTACTATAGTTCCATACCTGAATTCTGGGTGTGTCTGGTGCACAAGACAGTCAACAAAGGTGCTCTTGCCATGATGAAGATGACCAACCAAGGATATGTTACGAACTAATGATGGGCTGTCCATAAGATCAGCCAAAAACTCAAGGTTGTAACAGGTGGCTGGCAAATCTTTCTCTACATGGCTGAACTTTTTCACCTTTACAGGCTGAAAAAAAAGACCAATTCCCATTCAAGTATGACCAAAGGATTCCTGTCATATACTTTGAAGTCTCAAAGTTTGGTGGATATCTTTTTCTCTATCTATCACCAGTAACTCCATTCTCATTTGCATGAGGTGCTATATGTGCATATAAGCATGAATTTTTTTTACAGAAATTAGTTATGCAATACTAAGGCCCCAAACCTGCAGACTGACAAAGGGCAGGAGATCCTAATCTCTTTGGTTAGACCTGCTATTCTTCCATTCTAGATATGCTGAATAACTGCAGCAAAACATATCAAAAGACAAACCAATTGGAATGAAGAGTCTGCAAGACTTACACAGATAATATAAATATAATTACAATTTTTCACATACAAATGAATTCATCCACATATATTTCAATGTTAAAAACATATGTAAGGCACATGTGGATCATGTTGTCAAAAACAAGAGTGTCGCATGGAATACTCACACTACCAGCATTGCAATATAGTTATTGATAGTGTAAGAAAAAGGGGAAATATTGTTCGGAAAACATCAAAAACATCTGTGCTAAGGTCTATAGTCAGAGGTGCAAATTTCCTACAAGTCATGAACTAGGTCAACCTGCAGGTTAAGCCTTTCTATACATGGCATACTTCTGACAAAATCCAAACTAGAGTTCATGGTATAAGCTACTAAGCTCTTTACTGCAGGGAGACACCTGCATAAAGTTACATTCCTGTGTAATTCATACTTTTGGCATTATAA
Source organism: Panulirus ornatus (assembly GCF_036320965.1). Taxonomy (NCBI): domain Eukaryota; kingdom Metazoa; phylum Arthropoda; class Malacostraca; order Decapoda; family Palinuridae; genus Panulirus; species Panulirus ornatus. Next base: position 7,885,411 of record NC_092244.1, on the reverse strand, counting down.
TAAAGTATATGCTCAAAGTTAAGATACTTTTATAAGGGGCATAACTAGAACATAAAGATTAAGCCCTTCAGTGTATCATCATGTATATTCATACTAACATTCCTTTCCCTCACCATACGAATATCCCTCTCCCTCAACATACTGACATCCTTCTCCCTCACGTATTACCTCACTTAATCCCCGCACAGTATTTCCAGGTTATATGAATACCTTAACTCGGCAACTCAAACATGTTTATGTTATTCTTCCCAAATTCTGTCTCCAAATATTCATACCACTTCAGTGCTCTGTATTTCACTTTAATGATCAATCCTTTCATAACATCAGATCCTCCAGTAGTTTCCTAAATCTCACAAATACCTATTCCAATAACACCATACTGCATGGAATTTTCTGATCATTCTACAGTCACAGACTAATACTCTGAACAAATCAAGCTCTAATCTATCCAAGCTAAATTCATCTACATCTGTACCTCTACAATATTATGGAAAATTTTTTACCTGAACAATGGGCTGTGTCAATGGTTGAGCATCCTCCTCCTGCACAATGGTTTCAACTTCTGGTCCATACACATCAGCAGCACTTGGATAATACTGTTTGTCTTCATGCAGAACCACTGCCTGGGCAGATACCTCCTCCTCCTCACCCCCTACACCATCATCATCATCAAAACCATTTGCCTCCTGGTCCTGGTCAGGATAGTCCTCTTCATCTTCCTCATCATCTTCATCATCAGAGTCAAGCTCTGGCCCAATGTAGTTACCAAACTCATCATACAGATCCACATCCATTTCCTGATTGGTAATTTAATGTTAAAAAGAAACAAAATATGTCAGCCTGTAATATAGGGAATCGACAAATATTCAAGTAACATGGAATACTGAAAGAGCTAAAATTGTATGAATTGTCTCTGGGTTGTAAGAGAGGAGAGTAAACAAATAAAGGAATGATGTTTTGTTGGGAAGCTGCATCCATGTTTCAAAAGAGTAGTGATTGGTACTGGTGACTTCTCATCCACTGGCTCAGCCTGATCCTTAAAAAAGGCAGACGACATGCAGCCCAACCAGCTGTTCATCCTTCCTTTTGCAAGTATGCAAATAGATATCAACTCTGGTCTGGGTAAATCACCACAGATATGAATGGCCTAGCCATTAAAATGCTTATAATTTACCTTTAGGCTCCCCTAAAGGCTTCCTTACTCTGGAGCAAGGCCCTCAAAAGCAAGCCAAATAAGCCTACATGACAGCAATGTTTTACTCCATTCTTAGAAAAGGAATGTTTGTTATCCAGTTCAAAGCATATGAGGTTATCTAATCTTTTGTATCAACTTAATTGTGGGGTATTATACTTATCTTACATATGAAAAGTAATTTTAACCATCTAAATTCCTTGACACCATTGTTATAGGGGATGCCTCTATTTACAGGTTTACTTTGATGAACCTCAATGTTTCCAGAAAATAATGTGTTCTTACAGAGTTAAAGATGTACATGCAGAGGAATGAAAAATATTAAGTACTGATCATTTATTCAAATTTGTATAATCTGTGGTGTTGTGATGAAGTGAACATCGAGGATGATTGCTAAATTTGGCTCGCAATAAAAAAAAAATGGTTCAGAAATCTGTTCACAAGCAAAGCATGTTACAGTTGCTTGAATGAACTCACATGAGGTATGTTGCAGTTTACGGTTTAAAACAAAATTGGACCAGGTAAGAGTGATTTGAAGAACTACATTCTAACTATTGTAATAAGTACTTAAGAGTAGGGATGACAATGAAGATAATATATAATATAGGGTTAACTAGTAGAGAAAAGGGTGACATACTTGTAGAAATCAACAGAACCTATGGAAGGCTCATTCAACCTTCCCTAGAAACTGATATTCACAGTAAAAATAGGCCAGCATTGATGCTTTGAACTGCAACTACCATTAAACAAAGTTGCTTGTGTAATAGATGAACAGAAGCTCCACCAGCCGCTCATTTTTTCTTTTCCATTAACAATCTGATGGTCAAATCATAGTATATATGATGAAAACTACGATAAATCTCTACTGGTAGTGGAAGTTAGGTGAAATTTTCATGTTCTATTGATTTGTAGAAGTTTCACTTTCTAGGTTAATTGGTCCCATATTTTTCCTTGATATTCACAGGTTTCCTGACTATCACTTACTCATTATAATATAAAAACTACAGTTCCAAATCTTGCTTCCTTGCTCTTAATTTACTCTAAATATAGTATACTATCATCACAAACCAAAGTTAAGGTTCGTAAATGATTGTTGTGGTTCCGTTTAGACTGAAGAGTTATGCATTTCAAAATGAAAGCAATTAAATTCCAAAGTGATTGTGGTGTCGTTTTTAGCCTGGAACATTACTCACTTCATACTCTATTACGTTTGCTTAAGTAACCTTGCAAACCTACAGGTCAAACATTTGCCCTCATACCGGAGGCACTTCGGCACTTACTAGCTTACACTAATTGACCTGAACTTGATTACTTACGTGATATTACCAGTAAATGAAGTTCTTACCGGTATTTACCGTTTCCTTGTTCTGATAGAAGTGTTTCAATACCTTGATATCTGTAGCGGTAGTTTAATACACGCAGTAATCTTTCCTCATGGACGCGTCTAAAGCCACCCAGTCTGTTATGGAGGCAGCGCACAATGCCAGTCACCAGCGTACGTTACAAAGCACAATATCTCTAGTGAACACGTAGCGAACACTTATACAGCCATCTGCTCCATACTAATATGCCTATCTTAATTCAAGTTTCTCCTGCAACCACCCAGCCAAGATAGTTTGTTTTATAGGTGTCTTTTTGTGTGTGTGTGTGAATGGGTATTATTCCTCTACAAAAATAATGAACCAGACTACTTTCTGTATGTGTTAGCTTGACATGGTTACGTGAAGCTACAATAAGTTGATATAATAGGGAAGCCTTTCAAGATGTTCCCACACAGTTTAATAATAAAGGGATAGAAAAAATTCTCTGTGATAGTTTGAATCTATGTATCCTGATATCATTAACACAACACTTTCCGAGATATGGAGACCTCGCACACCAAGATCCTTCAGTGACTGCCTTCTTGCCTTACGAATAATGACACGTCATTGATTCATGGTACCTGATCTCCTTTCATAGCCATAAAGTATTGTTGTTACAGAAGAACTTTTCTAAGGTTATGAAAAATATCTTTATAATGACGGACTGTATGCTCAGAACGACTAAACAGATATATGGGTGAATGACGATCATGAGCGCTGGATCAATTTTCGTCGAGGGTAGAAAAGACGGAAGACAGGATGTCAGTGTGTTAAAGTCGAGAGCTGAATTAAATGAAAAAACTTGTACAAGGAAAATCATGCTTAAAACTAAACTAAAATACAATTATTTTCCTTCACTTCATAAATAACTAGTGTGTGAAGAGGAAAGGTTTTTCTCACTTGGTATCCTTTATGTCCCATGAGGGATACATGAAATAAGATAAGATATACCAATGACTACTGTTGCTGCTATCGCTGCCAAGAGAAAACTGAATCACCATCAATAGTTTTAATGTCTACCGTAGTGGTTCCCAACCTATGCGGTGATCTCCCAATAAGAGTTTTTGGAAAATGAGGAGGGTGATAAACACTACATGGGTTGCTTAGTTTTCAGAGTGATTGGAAAAGTCAAAACAGTAAATAATAATTAACTGTTTCTGGAACATAGACGTATCAGTCTTCCATCCAATGACCTCAATGCAATACAAGTGGTTGCTGGTGTTCCTGTTGCACTGCACTAAAATTTTGTATTATAATGAATTATGTATTATAAAAGTGTTCCATCTCTTAAGAAATACTGATATTCTTCAGTTTGCTCACGACTGAAGTTCATAACTCATATGACCAAATGGAGGTTATGGCCTTAAAGAAGAATCGCTGTTAAAGGCGGCCAATTCTTACCAAAATCAGATTGAACTAAATTCCATTCTTAATTACATAATCAAGTAAAAACCCTATTGCCACATCATTGCTAATTCTAGGGCAATTATTTATGGGTTTTCGACAGAAGGCATTTTTTATTTTATGATATATTTGAATTTCTATGAGACGCACCCGCCATCACTGCTTAATGAAATGGGACCCTGGGTAAAGAGGATGGATATCAGTGGTCTGACACAACTAAGACAAACACTTAAATCGAAAATATAGGATGAGTTTTCATAGCGCTAAGTGTTATGTACGTAACCTAACCTATCAAAACCTAACCTTCGATGCAGAACTAATATAAACTTTCACTATAATGCACCCCGACTGCATAGGTTATTCATTACATATCCAAGTGACCTGGCTGCGTAAGCATGGGGGAATATGAATTCTCTTCAAGCAGCAAGCATATGAAGAAAAAAAATTAAGTTACCCAGTCGAGGAATCATTTTACGTTTTCTGTTGTAACTGGCTTGCTCGTAGTATCAACAACACCTGGTAAATAAGCGTTGTGTTGTCAGACGTGACCAAGGTTAATCCTATTTGCCTGAAGTTCCTCATCTTATGACGTTCTGGAGAAGTAACAATTCCTGCAAAGAACAACTGCATTATCCAAGTAAGGCAAGATACATTCAATATAACAGTTTGATAGAGGTCATAGATAAGGTAATGTTCTAAGGACAAGGGGGAAATTTATTGAATCATTTCTTCTCAGATCTTGTGTTTTGGCCTATTTTAATATTATCTCTCATGTTATCATTATCATGTGGTTTACTTAGTAATCAGTATCTGATGAAATTTTAACAGGAATTTTTGAAGGGGATTCTAGTGTTTTCCCAAGCTCTTCTCGGTGGTTCTGAACAATCTCAGAGGGAGTATTGCTTAGATCAATTAATATTATGTAAATATAAACGCCAGAGATTAAATGAATTAGCAGCTAACACCTGCCAAGAAAAAGATAGTACACTTGGTAAAAGAAAATATTAATGATATGACTATCTCTGCAAAGAATTAAGATCAAGATTTATCATCATTAGATGGTCATAAGGAATGGATACTTTCTCTTGAAGCTGTGAAGACCAAAGTACCCCATATTGGGCACAACAGCCTAGATGTCAAATTAGAGGCACATGCAGGGTCAGTGATAGAAGGCTTAAATAAGGCCTCTAACAAATGTAACCCTAGGCCTTATGATCCATATGCTACATAGGTCTTCCTGGTTTAGGAGTTATATGTTGGATCATAAGCAGAAAGTAAATGCATTACATAGTACTAAGGTCTTAGAAGTACACATAGTCGTAGAAAATGAAGACAAACAATTGTTCACCACTATATTCACCCATTACAATTCACAAACAAAGATTGCCACATGATCAACATCCACTGATTCTAATAGCAACAATTCCTACCACAATTTCAAGGAAACACTCTGGGCAGGGTTAAGGGGATAGTCATGCATGGGTGCTGAAAGCTTCCATAGGATACTATCTCAAATGCCTTGTGGACATGACTGTTAGTGAAAATACACAATTTATGTCAATTTGCCACATTTGCTAATATCTTTGTAAATACTCTTGATAAAGTACTAATAAAGTTTACATACAGATTTTGTATTTAAAGGGAAAAAAAAGCAAAATAATCATTCCTTTCATATGTAAGATAAAAAGAAAAATGAAAATTTAAGATATACATGAAACAGATACTGTCCACTCTCATCTCTGACGGTGAAATAGTCACCTCTCCTTTGGTATTACATAAGTAAGGTTCTTTTGTGTTGTAAGGAACAAAATCCTTGAATGTATAGGAAAGGGGAAACACTGTGTGGATATTTCCTCCTTTGAAAAATAAAAAGTGAGAACGAGAAAGTTTTAAACCAACTGAAATTTCTATGAACTTACAAAGGCAAAGATTTGAATCAAGGAACTTAAAATGAATTCTGGGAAATATATATTTTTTTGCAGCGGTACCAGATAATTCATTCCTTATTGGAAGATACTTGTGTCAATACCAGTGTGAGGCCTAAGGCCATTTCTCACCATAACTTACAAATTTGCAGTCATAGAATGTAGCACTTAACAATACGGTATGAAATTCACCCAGATCTTTGTATATGCTTGATGAGTTTTGGTGCACTTGTAATATGAAATTAATATAGGGGTCTGGTTGACTGCATACCATTCAGTTTTGTTGGCATGTAGATGCAGACTGTGGTAAGGGAAACATGCAAATAAACCCACCAATTGACTAATACGGCTCACAATTTTTAGATACGGATCCAATACAGTACTGTAGTCTGGTTTGAAATATCTAATAAAGTCTCTTTAATGCAGGGTTTAGTCTCATAAGTTTACAGTGCATTGCTTTGTTGGGTTTTTTCAAGATTTTCATAAAATAATTGCAAATGCTAATCCAGGTGAACATGATCTTTGCCTGATTCACTGTATTATTTTGTGTACACTGTACAGCAAACAAGTAATTCTTGTGTGTAAGGTTCTCGGTAGTTAATTGTCGTTTTGTACAGCTAATATTTCTCACTTTTTTGTTATTACAATCCAGACATTTCCACACATGTTGTACAAAAGGTATTTTCTCTTTTTTGTGGGTGTGAATGTGAATTTGATGTTTTTTGATAAAATGGAATATAAATAATCTATAGCAGAATGCAAACAGACCTTAATCCTCTTTTTTTTACTCATATAGAATATAGATAATTTATAGCAAACTGGAGAGGAATCCTTAGCCTTTTCTGATATACTTCGATGTTTTTCCTTAAATACCATTAATGGGCAGCTGTTTCTGTAATTTACACTGGCATCATAATGGCATCATAATTATATGTGCTTTTTCTTAACTTGCAGCTAAGTTACCCTCCATATTTTTAAGAATTGTAACTCAAGCTCAGGTATGCATGGCCAGCTAGATATGTGCATGCAAAGCTACTGGTTATAACCAAATACGATCGCATGGTTTGGTGTTTGGTAGGATTTTCTCATATTTTTTTGAAAATGTAAATAATTATCAATTAATACATAAGTTATGAACCTACTGAAGAGAATTGGGTAAAAAGAAATACATGGAAAAAAATAATTCACTGATTATAATTGATTATAAGGTGAATATTCTGAACCAAAAGTGATGAGGTGTTTGTGGGATGCATGTTAAGTTCCAACTCTGCCTCCAATTTTTTTCATTAAATTTTTCTGAATATGCACATATTTATTGGTCTTTCCTGAAGGTATGAACTTAAAATATATGTTCAAGATTTCTCTGAGATATTTTTGATTAATGTTAATCAAATTCAAGGGCAATATTTGGTGAGTTTATGGAGCATCCAGTCTCTGATCATGTTCTTTATATTGAATATCATTGAAGTGAAATTCATGGATCAGAGAATATTATTTCTTAGTTCTTATCAGGAGAATTTGGGCAACATCTGTCTACTTGCCAAGTAAGTAAGAACAGTGCATCAACGAATGGTAAAGAACTGCTTTTATTTTTCCCACAAGAAATAGAATGAAATTTAAAGAATAAAGGGCTTGGAGAAGATTCTGTGTATATCAGAGCTCTGAATGGTAATAAAGAGCTATTCATTACAGAGATCACTAACTTCGGATGTCAAGTGATCTCTGCAATTCATAGAGAATATCCTGTGTTCAATTTTTATGATGCTTACAGATATTTTAAGGAGGTGTGATGATAGAAATACATATTGAACACTTTTTTTCTTTTATTTGAAATCTTTGCACAATAGAAGAATGTAGTATTATTTTCCAGTGAGCCAAAATGGGAGATGTGGGTTTGCGTCGTCTTTACATGGCCAAGTCCATGGAAGAATTAAACAAGCAGATTCATGAAATCCCCAAAGCTTCAACTAAACGGTAAGTAGGAAATAATTTTGAATCTTGGTACTTTTTTTAGTTCATATTATATTTTTAAGCAGTGTTTCAGGGTGTCTCACAGCAGGGATGGGAAGATACATGCAGGTTTCCCTATCTAGCACTAATATTGATTTGGCCAGCAATTGGCAAAGCTAGTTTTGTATTTCTCTCTTTTTAATGTTATCTTGCTATAAATTGTTAAAGGGAGAGTTGACCCACTGGTCTTTGTATCTTCATAATTTTCATTTAGATTGTCGAATCTCAACCTATTGGAGATAAAGATATATGAGGGTAGCAATGAGAAAGAGCTTTGCATTTCATGTCTTGATTTCCATGTTATTTTTTGATCAGTCTGATTAGTTCCCCTTGTGAAGTAGAGAAAGGTCTATTCCACTGCCCATAGTATCATGTCTTGTATGTTTGTTTACAAGCATATGAGTATCCACACAGTTGTCAAATTTTACCCAAATTTAGCTCTCACCACTATTTGATTTATGCTCATGTAACTCTATAAGCAAATGTGTTTCAGCACCATACCAGAAGTAGATTACCTTGATCTGCATGTCATGTCTCTGAGGTAAACTTCATAATTGGTGATTACCTGTTATTACATGAGTGCTAACTCTAGACACTGTGCTTGTTCAAAGAGATGGGAGGTTTTTCTTAAGAAAACTGAAAAAGTTATTTTGATAATGAATCATTTTTACATGTGCAGTTCAGTAAAGAATTTTAATATCCAGTTTCTTCATGATATATAGATAACATTGAACTTTTTGATGTATAATTAGTGATGTTATTTTTGCAGATTGACTAATGCAGCTCAGAAAGTCCTGAAAGAGGCACAGGCTGTAGATAAAAGTAAAGATGAAGAGAAAGCATATGTCATGTACATGAGATACTTTTCAATTGTTTCGGTAAGTATCAGAATTCATCAAACTTCCATAGCATAATGGAGTATCTTATCTTCTGAACATTTTATGATGTATAGGCTTCAGTTGAAAAAAAAAGAGAATAAGAATATAAACATGAGGGAGTTTATAATTGTTAATGAACATGCATCAAAGACCCTTTCCATTGCACATTACGTTGTAATGTAAGTGAGGAGAAAATACCAAAAGTGTTATCTCTTATCGATATTTATTCGTTCATCCTCCCCTTTGGAGCTGATAAATAAATATATGGCATAAACTCAGTTTGTGTAATACTATGCTTATGAGTACTTATTCCTGGCGCCAGGAATGGATGATGGCAGAAAAATATGAATATGTACATGTGTATATATTTTCATATACATATTCAACATTACCTGCATTAGTAAGGTAGTGTCAAGAACAGATGACTGAGCCTTAGAGTCTTTTTTTAAAGTAAAACAGGAGGGGAGGATTTCCAGCCCCTATTCCCACCCCTTTTAGTTGCCTTCTACAACTTGTAGGGAATGCGTGGACATTATTCCTTCTCCCTATCCCCAGGAATGACGTGTATATATATATATATTATCCCTGGGGATAGGGGAGAAAGAATACTTCCCACATATTACCTGCATGTCGTAGAAGGCGACTAAAAGGGGAGGGAGCGGGGGGCTGGAAATCCTCCCCTCTTGTTTTTTTTATAATTTTCCAAAAGAAGGAACAGAGAAGGGGGCCAGGTGAGGATATTCCCTCAGAGGCCCAGTCCTCTGTTCGTAACGCTACCTTGCTAATGCGGGAAATGGCAAATACTTTGAAAGAAAAAAGAAAGAAATATATATATATGTTTGTATGTATATGAGTGTGTGTGCGTATATGTGTACATGAGCGGATGTGCCTTTCTTCATCTGGTTCCTGGTGCTACCTCGCCGACGTGTAAAACAGCAATCAAGTATGAAAAAATATTCTAAACAGTTTCTTGCTGTGACCTTTGGTTGTGCTTGCTTTTTATCATTTAAACAACTGTTCACTGTTGACATTGTCTGTCTGATCAAGAAACTTGATCATTGTAATCAAGTCATCTCATGATCTTTTCCTAAGGTAGGCAAAATTTCACTGACTGACCTTTCCATGCAATTCAGCTGTATTTTCAGTTATCGGTACCATCTCTTTTTTTACCTACCTCTGGGCCTTTAGTTTCTATAAGTGTGGTAACCAAAGTTGAGATAAATATTCTAACTTGGTTATATCTGTATGCTGTAAATAGATAGTGAATATTTCTTTTTCGATAAACTTATATGCAGTTTTAATATCAACCAGCAGCTAACATGTTTCCCCTAACAGTTTTCCCACTGCATTGTTCTAGCGATTGATTTAACTCTGTATTGGCCCCCAATTTCTTTTGGACCCTTAGTTCCCTTATTACACGTATTCATGAAGTTTTCCTGTTGGATCAAAGTATTGCATTTGCTTGGGTTGAACTTTAACATCCATGTATCTAAACCACTCTGGAGCTTGTCATGATCCCTGTGTAAGTTGATGCAGTCCTGGTCATTCCTCACTTCTCCCTTGATTATGGTATCATATGCAAACTTATTCAGGTATGAACCAACTTCTTCTATTAGGTCATTGCTATGAATTGAGAAAACAGCTTCCCAAAGGCTAGCCCTGTGGCATATCGGTGGGTACTCCACCCAACTTAGAAAAAGCACCTCTGACATGTGTCCTTTGTTTCTTTTCACTCAGATGATTTTCAGTCCTCTGAAGGAGTCTCCTCCCTGAGTCTGCCTGAAAATCAAGCTTTTTTTCCCTTCTCTTGTGTGGGATGATATAGGTTTCTGACATGCAGTCTAGAAACACACAATCCATCCATTTTGTCTAAAACAGAGCCCACTCTATCCCAGAAATGTGAAAGGTTTATACACAGCCTCTTTTCTTTAAATCCATATTCTCATGTATGTAGTTTCTCCATAGTATGTAATTATCCATTTGCCCTCTGCTAAACTTCTGCATAACAGCAAAGAATTGAAGTTTAGAAAATGCATAAGGGAAATTAAGCCAGCCTTTTAATTTCCGAGACAAATTACATAGGGTATAGGCTCAAATCTGATCTTTGTTAAAGGACACACTGTGGACTGTTGATAGCAAGAACAGGTGCACTGGCTGCAAGTGGGGTGGAAAATACTTTTGCATTCTTATGTATATATCCAGTTTATCTAATATTCTTCTTTATTTTCAGACAATACAGAGGGATCCAGATTACAGAAAAAACAAGAAATACTATGATGGCCTTCTAGATCCTAAAATGACATCTAATGTCATTATCAGAGCAGAAGATTTACAAAGGAGTCTTAGTCGCAGGTTTGATGAGAAAAAAAGTCTTATAATGTAGAAGGCAGTGTACTGGCTAGCCCTGTTTGATCTCAGTTGCTCACTTGTTATAACATTGATAAGATTCTTATTTAGGGAGAGATAGCATTAAAATGGATTTCAAGTAATTGATATAATGCAGTTTTTAGCTTTAAACCTTAACATTTTGTTATGGCACTCTTCTATGGTTGAGGAGGGTAAAGAATCAGGTGTCTAACAGACTTGGAAATTTACGATAAAGACCATTTTAAAGTTTACACCTGCCCAACCATCATCCGTTCAAGCTGATTGCCTTCATGTCGTGTGGCAAATGATTCGCTGAAGTAATCATTCAGTTTTCCTTCTGCCTCTCCTGCCTTAACAAGATAGCATCAGGAACAAACAGACAGTGGCCTCATTTGCAGACATCCTCTCTCTAGTTGGCAAATATAATATGCTGAAACCAGATCGTACCATTCACAGGCAAGCCCCAGAGATATCTCCATGGTAGTGCTAATTGAAAGTATAGTAGAGAATACTGCACTAATCTATGCTACTTTGTTTAATTACTTTAAGATTTAACAGTAATTTAAACAAGGCACATTAAGTGAAGGTTGCTTCGTGTTTAAAACTTCTTTCTTTCTTTCTTTCATACTATTTGCCATTTCCTGCGATAGCGAGGTAGCGTTAAGAACAGAGGACTGGGCCTTTGAGGGAATATCCTCACCTGGCCCCCTTCTCTGTTCCTTCTTTTGTAAAATTAAAAAAAAAAAAATGAGAGGGGAGGATTTCCAGTCCCCCCCGCTCCCTTCCCTTTTAGTCGCCTTCTACGACACGCAGGGAATACGTGGGAAGTATATTCTTTCTCCCCTGTCCCCAGGGATACAAATATCTCTACTAATATATGTAACTTATAGTTTGTTTATGTCTTTACACATGATCTTAAAGGTAGTTTGTTTATGTATTTTTGTAAACTCCTTCAAGGGGCTTTAACTACTACTTCTTTTTATGGTAACCATTATAGTACATGGATATACATGTATGTATAGTTTTTTTATTGCCTGAAATGCATTGAATATAATTTTTATAAAGTGACTGGAATACCAAACAAACAAACTTAAAAAATCAAGAAAAAATTTATAGGTAATAAAGAAGATATCAGAATGTGAAGAATTATCATAATAAAATAAATAGACTTTTCACAGAGATATTACAAGTACTGAATGAATGTGTAGAAACATTCTTTTGAAAATACGAGACTTAAAATTGTTGTTCTGCACACACTACATTTTGCTTTCCTTAGAGGTTGGCATGTGTGTTTACAGGAATAAATAAAGCTGAGTTACAGTGGTCCTCCCACAGTTCAGAAACCTTATAAAATAAAGAAAAGTTGCCCGTCATGAAAATATTCTTGAAAAAAGACAGAGCAAATATCATGAAAATATCAAGTTTGAGGCAGTGAGTGCAGCATATTCATAAACAAGACTTAGGGAAAGATTTAAGCCAAGGGAACTTAAACACTAAGAACTTAAGAGTGTTACTACATTTTCCTATTGTGGTTTATTAATTGTCTGAATTGATTAAATGCTCTTGATGGGTGAAATTTGTACCAGAACAAATGCTTTTGGTAACCTGAAATGTTTTGGGCAAACATGTTTTGTCACAGTATTTAGTCATTTAAAACTTTTTATATGATTTACTTCAGAGTTAAAAGGGAGTATAATTGACTTTTGAATGGTGAAATAGAAGTTGCTTGCTTGTTTTCATTTTCCTTTTGATAATGTTAAGTACCTTGTAAGCACCAATGTTTTGCTTTTACTTAGGTATGATCTTACGAAAGATGCTATAAATGCAGAGAAGTTAGAAGAAAAAAAGGCATCAGAGAAACTAGAGCAAGCAGAAAAAGAAAAACAGGCCAAGAAAGCAGCAGACGTAGCCAAAACTGCAAATCGAGCTGTAACCAATGGTATGTTAATGTTTGTCAAACAGTTTCCAGTTAGGCACCTTTCACATGTAAGAATAGTATACATAGTGGTAACCAGTAGGTTTAGTTACTGAACTCTCCTTATTCTCATTTTAACAAAACTCAAATCATATTATGAAGAACTGTGCATCATTGTTGTTGCCTTTGTTAATTGCCTTTGTAAACAAGATGAACAATTGTGACAGGTGGTCTTTTATGGCATGTGTGACTGTGTCCAACAAGTAGCAGGAATGCAGCATCTGATACATTTTGCAGGGAATCATATTCTTTTGGAGTAAAAACAGTGGGTATGTTCAGATGTTTTAGGTGTGGTAAGACATAACCAAAATCCATTTAAGGGATTGATTGTGTAGGTATTATGGAACAGCTAGTCATTATATCAGCAGTGTTTTCATTAACTTTTTTCTTCACATTTCCAGGATTGATTGATGATGACGGATTTATATCATGCAAGAAACTATACTCTCTGATGAAGGAACAGTGCTCATCATATATGATTTTGGATGCAAGACCCAGTGAAGACTTTTCAGAATCGCATATGTCATTACCAAGTGTTATCAATATACCAGAGGAAATATTACATCTTGGGTTGGTGTCAGAATATATTTGTTGAGAGACAACATGTTTTTGGGTTGCGATCAGCATTAATCTTAAGTTGAAAATATCTTAAGTCTCATTTCAGTAAACATCAATTACCTATACAGCTTTCCTGTTACATTTTCATACCCAAATTGCACAAGTAGCACAGATCCACACACAGCAGCAGTAAATGTGAGAATAACCCAGTTGTGGGAACCTGGCATGCTTCATCCAGGACCCACAGTAACTCCGCCCACCTACCCTCTTTGAAGTTTTGGCACACTTTCTACTGCACACACCTACATAGTAACAAATGCTGACTGCTTAAAATGAGGGACTGGTAGAAGATGATTCCCACATAATAGTGAAATAACATATTGTGATCCCACATAAAGTGAGGATTGGATTTACATAATTTTGGAGCAATTTATGATGTTAGTATAACTAAAGAAGTCTACAGCTGATTCATTTCCATCAGATTAACAGCTGGAAGGATTGGGAATGGGCTTGAAGACCCAGCACGTACTCAGTGGATATTGCAGCGACATAAAGTTGACTATCTGATATTGGTGGACTGGGAAACAGAAAATTTACCGCTGCCACTTCCACTTGAAAGTCTTACGGATGCCATGATGAAGGTAATGATGAATTCTATCCATATATGAACGAAGTAGGGACCCTTTATGTTATAGTTATTAATCATGAGAGGATTAACTGGAATGAAGTAGGGACGTTTTATGTAATAGTTATTAATCGTTTGAGGATTAACTAAACATCATAGAAATTGAGAAAAATGTATGTGCTTATATTGTGGATGGAGATAAAGGAAACAATATGCATTAGTTGAAGGAATTTGAGGTAGTATTTCTTACCTGTGTGGGTGAATTGTGTGCTCTGTGGTAGGTGGGATGTATATGTTTCAGAAAGGATAATGAGTTGTAGGATGAGAAAGTTCTGTTGTAAGTGAAAGAGTAATGATTAATGCAAATCAGGCCTTTCTTTGTTTTTCCTGTTGGTACCTTGCTAAAGTGGGAGAAGCATTTGGGTATGAAAAATAACCATATAGAATGCATGGTGATGGTAAATTGGTCAAAATTATATAAGTAATATTTTGACTTCTTGGGATAGTATGTGTTGACTGTAAAGAAAATCATAGAAATACAATTAGTATTGAGTGTTTGTTTCTTTAATAATGATAGTTTTTCATGATTTTTCAGTATTTTCAATATTTCTCTGTGAGAATTAATTTACTAGTTAGTACTGTTTGTTCAGATATTTCATAACCCGTGTTCCACATTTAAAACAAAGTCATTTGTATAAAACTTGGCTAAATGCCTGTCTCATTTAATTTCAGCACATTGTATTGCTATTTATATATGAAACACCATTCAAAAAATGCAAGGAAATTTGGTAACAACAAAGAAAACTGCAAATATTCAGTTTTCATACACTTTTCTTCTGTGACTGAATCTTAATCTTTACATAACAGTGGGACCCAGATAATAAGAAGTACAAAAGCCGTCCATTGGTGCTTCAGGGAGGTTATGACATGTGGCAGCTTATGTATCCAATGCACACTACTAACCCTAAAGCAGGGCGTAAAACAACATCATCAGTGAAACACCAAGAGTCTGTACTACGTGAGTTGTTGGATTTTTTTGTAGTTTTTGCGGAGTGCTATATTGTTATCTGTGCAACCTTTGTGTACAGAAGTGTTTTCTCTTTTTTTATAAATAATTCATTGCTGACAAAGTTTGCTTGATAGATTAAAATAAATGGTGTACATTTTCTTCTCTTACATTTTCACATTCATTATTTTGTCTTTGCTGTTTGTCCATAAAACATGATTTTTAATTCATAGTTTCAACTACTATGCAATCTTGGTCCCCGTGAGTTTTCGTTGGGAGGGTTTCTTTGTCCAATGGATATACCTGATTCCTCCTGTTTGGATGCCCTTGCTTATTCTCACTTTTGATCAACATCTCTCTCTTTCCTATCTCTCAACAATTTAAATCTTGTCTGTATGTGCCAATTCTCCTAACTCCTTTTTTCTCAGGACTTGCATTAGGCAAGTAATTTGCAACAAGTATCCTTTTAACATAATTCCTTCCCTAGCTATTCCTTCGGATAGTCTGCACTCTCTTTACTCTTCCATCAGCTGCAGTGCTCCACACACTTCCCTGATTGTCATCTCTGACTTAGTCAACTACCTTCTCAATTGCATCATTCAGTATATGTTCTGACTACCATGGTCAGAGTCACCACATCTCTGTTCTTTTCTGTATACAGTATTTGATGTGTAGTTTTCCCCTTAATATAAGAACTTTTTTACAGCCTGCCCCATATTTCCATCAGTATCAATAATTTCATAGCAATGAATGAAATTATTTCCTGAACAGTTCCTCAGTCTCCTCAGGTGCCTCTGCCTTCACTTAGTCCCATGCTGCACATATCCTCAAGATCTTTAGTGTTGCAGTCACTTTTCTCTACAGTTTTTCAGATTGTCAATGACTTTTAGCTCTTTCTGACACAGGTAGTGTCAGATATTTTTTATGTACCTGTCATGCCTTTCTGTAAGTTTTTTAATTATCTTAATGTTTTCTGGCCCTTGACAATGTTCTCAAGTTCCATTCAGGTGGTATATGCAAAATTCTGTAAGCTTTGATAAGACCCCCTCATTCCCATTTATTTTTACAGTTGATGATTGCAGCCCAGACCATAACAATAGCACATATTTGCACTCTTTTCTACTAGTCTGTATGCCTCTTAAAACTTACTAAGTTATATTAAAGTCATCTTTTGCTCTCATATGAATAGTGTGTACTTTTTATAATAAACAACCTTTTTCCATGAACCTGAATGCTACTTTTATATTTGCCAGTAATGTACAAACTGCTTTAGCATTTTCCACAATATATCTGTCACATGTTAAAGTGTTTTGTATTTGTCTTCAGATCTTTCTCTCAAAAATATTATTTATGTGAAAATAGGTCAGAAATACAGTAATTCTTATTAATTTAATCCCTAAAGTTTTAACCAATAATAACTTAATGGCTGTTTTTTCTGTTGACCAGTTAATTTTGAGTATCCTGATCTGGATAAAGCCTTCCTGGTCACTCCATCCCCAAGTCCTCAACAGCATCAGACTGGTCAAGTAGACACTCGAACTACCCCTGCTGCTCTACCATCTGTGAACCGGAATCTAAAACCAGCTGATGTTGAGGAACTAATGGATGGCAAGAATAACAATAACAACATTATTAGTCCTAGAGTTTTTAATGATACAGCAGCACCAGAAGGGAGTCCAGTTAAGGTGCCTCTGAGCTCAAAAGTCAATAATTTGGATAATAAAGAGAGTAGTAAAACAACTGACTATCAGAAAAACAGATCTATTCCTCAGCTGCAAGAGAAAGTGGATAATACACCATCAGTACCAAGCAGATCTCTGAAACCAAGAGATCTGTTAGCAAATTTAGCAGCAAAAAAAATGGAAATGGAAGAAGAACAAGAATTGTTGGAACAGTCCATGAAAGTTGAGGAGGTAATTATTAATTTTTCACTCCAGTTTACAGGTCATGTGATAAGTTGGATGGATCACTTAATCTGGCTTACTTCTTTCTGACAAGGTCACTTAAAAGTTGAATATCAAGATCCATGTATTCTTTTTCAGGGAATTTGGCTCATTTATTCAAACTGTGATTTTTCATTTTTGCTCCAGATAAATTACAATTGGCCCATTTTCCTACCTTTGGATATATTACCGTAGAAATTTGTTTCAGCAAACAAGTAAATTTTAAATTTATAACATACACAAACGACACTAATTAATTTTGCAGTTAAAAAGGTTTACAGTTTTAACAACATTTAGTAAGTTTAATTGTGTGGGTGCACCTATACACTGATTTGTGATGGAGTTACATCTGTAAACAACCTGTTGCAAGTTAAAAATGTCATTAAGCCAAGGAGTTGAAATCCATGTTATGGGGAGGGTTACGTTTCTGAACAAAAATATTCTAACTTACGGATGGACTGTACCTAAAACAATTTAGCTTATAACCAATGCACCACACTTGGTCATGACATAATATAGATGATGTTTAGTGGAAACTAACCAAAAAAAAAATGGTATAAACTGATTTGAGCTTGAGATGCTGCTAGTGTGGGATGGGATGGAGTTAGGACTACCATGAGCTAGAGGAGAGGCTTCTATATATGACCCTCATATTTTTTTGGTTTAGTAACTTTTACCTTGTCAAAGGCAGTGGAGATGACAAAGTTTTAATGGACTTATCAGAATCATAGTGAGATGGTGATGGAATGGGATGAAAGTTACTGGGATGAAGAAATAGGCAAACTAAGCTTGTCTTCTTAACACCCTCAACTATAGAATTCAGCACTTGTTTCAACTGAAGGGTGCAGAAGTTTTCTCACAATATTTTCCAGTGAATCTGATTTGGTTGAGGCAGAAGTCCAGATAAAACATTTACCCTTTCTGGTAATGGATTGTTTTTAGTATCAGCATTACCCTAAAGGGGATGATGATGTGTTGCCATTTCTGTCTCCAAGTTTAAGGAATCATCTCTTTTCATGTAGGTCCCTCTATAATAGCCTTCTGAGAAGTGCCTCCTGATGCAGATGGTAGCATTCCTAACTTCTGATTTACTGACTTGGGTTATTTTCAAATGCAAGGAGATAGCACACAACCCAGTGAGCTGTTCTTCCTTCCTTTGGTTGGCAGTTGAATGTGTACTAACTTCAGTTGCAATGAAGTACCGCTGTTATGTCAACCCTTGTCAGATGACACAGTGTAACTCAGCAGCTCAAGTGTCCGGTTGTAAGGATCTTGATGGAATTCCAGTCTACTCTAAATGGTACTTTTTTTGAACAATCTTTCTATCCTTGCTTCAGAAATGGTCCTCTTGCTCAGACCAATATTGGACATGGAAAAATGGAATTTTGGTTGGTTACAGGTCTTACTATCCTATGGAGTGAGTAGTATGGAAGAACAATAGTGTCTTTTGGAAAGCATTGCATTCATTCTGATCGATAATTTAGAAATTTTACTCGCATCTGGGAAGCTTTGGTTTAGGTTCTCATGTGAGTTAAACCAACTCTGATTGAATATGAGTCAAACTTGTACCACAGATACTTAATACAGAGCAGCATACCTATTGAAATTTATAAGGATGGGGTTAAAGGTGAAGGTCACAAAGACCTATGTATTACAATGCTATTAAATGCAAGTCTTCATTTCGTCGGGAAGGGAGGCATGGGAAGAATTTTTGGTGCAGTTATCTGATTCCTGCTCTACAAACACAGGAAACTGAAAATAAACTCTAGTTAATCTTCATTTTGCATATTCATTTTAATTTCAGGTTAAAGGTCCTCAGATTTAGGGCTTTTGGTTTAATGATGTTGATGGGGAAGATGCAAAATTTTGTATAACACTGAAAAGGATTTTTAAAGGTGTATATGAAAAGTGATTTGCATAAATATATATAGAAATGATGTTCTTTGTGTTTGAAAAAGAGGAATCTTAATGAAATGTGGTTCATGTACTTAACGGGAGAGAGGTCAGTGTCATAAAAAGCAGGATAATAGAGTTAGTAAGGCATATGAAAGTAATGTTTAGTTACCAAAGAGAATTTCAGAAAGTAGACATTTCTGGAGATGAAAAAATGAATAGAAAGAAATGTAGGTTGCAGTTTTCATAGTTGCTACATTATTCATAGGTGTAGCTCATTTACATAAAATGCCCAAATATATTTAGTTTGAAGTAGTAGACTTTTTCCTTAGCACTTGCCAGAGATGAATTTCTTTTAAGGCAGATGCTTTGTTAGGAGAGTATATACTTTGAAGGTTGGGGATATCAGAGACAGTATCAAGAAGGGAGCTGTTTGAAATGAAAGGTGGAATATTGAAGTTGGGTTGGATGCGGGGAGAAACACACCTAGACACACTGATCAACAGTTTTTATATTAGTGACATAATAGCAACTATATGGAGAGAAAAGCTGAAGTCGTAGTGAAAGAAAAGAATGGAAAAGTGGATATGAGTGTCTGCTGTGATATACAGTCAATGTAATTTGTGTATTTTTTTTCAGATGCTACTCTGCTATGTTATGAAAGTGCCATACTTATATTCAATTATCAGTGAATACAGTAGATAGGTGGATAGTAATCAGGTAATAACCTGATATTAACATCATTAATGCTGGGCAATGTGAAAAAACTTTTGATGCTCTCTTAACATTACTAAGTTGGAAATAAATTGAATCTTTCAGTTTATAAAGAAAGAGTAAATTCATATACAATGCATACTTATCCTTTGGTAAAGATAAGGCTAGTGATATAATATTTATCTCCCTCAGGACACTCTTAAGAAGATTGAAGAAATGGAAGCAACAACAACGCAGCGGGAAACTGCTCTGGATGAACAAAGTCGAGCTCATTTACAGCAGACTGAGGACAGACTACAGGAGGAGATAGACAAGCTGCAGGCAAAGAGTTCTGAAATGGTAAGTTGCTTATTAGCACTGCTCCCAAAGGAAAAGCTAAGCTCAGATCTGCTGAGCAAGTGATATATTAAGCTTGTCCTGGTCACTTTTGAAAGCAACAGTGAAATAAGTAAAGGATTTTCCTTCCTTCATAAGATTATTTCCTTATATGCCATGTGTACCTTAATCCATGGTTGTATTTCTCTGTTCATCTTTTTTCAGTACAGCAGCATTACTATGCACAGTACATCATAGAAATACTCTCGGCCACAAATGACCACTTATGTATATTTCACAAAATATGTAAAGATATACCTTGTTGATTAATTTCACCGGTAGATAAGAGCAAATATACTTAAGGTTACTGTACTCTGCAGAAGGAAGTACAGTACTGATCATTATCTCATGAACAGTAAAATTAAGACACAGACTGTTAAAGTGAAAAAGTAGCTTCTTTTTTTATGTAAACTGAAGCCATGAAATTCTTAAGTGCCTTTTTTCTGTTTGCTTCTTGTAGATCAATGAGGAAAGCAAAGCAATCATATCTTTCTGTTAAACCATCTAGTTAGAAAGAAGCATCAGGTTAGAGTACATAGGAACAGGTCTTATTCTTGGTCACTAGTTCTTAGATCCATTTCTTACTGTATCTGCATTGTATGATGAACAGTATAATGGCATTTATCAGTGATTTATCAGCTTTCATCTAAAATGAGAACAAAATTATGAGTACAGTAAAACAGTCAGCACATCTGGTGCATCATTTCAAGTGTGCAAAGCTGAATGTCATGAGCTTCATACCGACACTAACAGTTTTGGTCATCTGATCTTAGAATCTCATGCATGATATTTTTGAAGCTGTTTGAAACATTAATTAGTGGAAGTTTAGGTGTAGTATTTGCTACCATCAGTGCCTGTTGCATGATAACACAGGAGACATAGTCTTGCCTTGTTGCCCAGTGGCTCAAAACTGATGTTACCGAAACTAAGAAGGGAAAAGATTGATTTTCCTTTCTCTTCAAACCAACAATTATGTTCACAGTTGTTAAGACAAAAAACTGCTCATAGACTAAATCACAAGTTGCTAATTTATTAGATTTAGAACTGGTGTATGCGTATTATGAGAGCCTTTATGTATCTGAAGTAGCTCATGTAATAAAGAATAGAGTGAATGATAACAAATAAACAGTAGCGATATCAGTATAAGTGGAAACCAGTGTAATGAGACATCAGTTGATAATGCAGAATGACATTGAATGTATGAGGGACAAGTAAAGAGGGATATAAAATTTAGAACTGTTCATTGTATGGAGTTGACTGTACATGTGACAGTTTAATATCCATAGAGATAGCTTATTGACTGCCAGTATCTAGATAGAAATATTTATTGTTACTGTTGTTTTACAATCAACAAAACTATTTATATTGTGTAATATGCTTCAATCCACTGACAGCACGTCAACCCCTGTATACCACATGACTCCAATTCACTCTATTTCTTGCCCTCCTTTCACCCTCCTGCATGTTCAGGCCCCGATCACACAAAATCTTTTTCACTCCATCTTTCCACCTCCAATTTGGTCTCCCTCTTCTCCTCGTTCCCTCCACCTCCGACACATATATCCTCTTGGTCAATCTTTCCTCACTCATTCTCTCCATGTGCCCAAACCATTTCAAAACACCCTCTTCTGCTCTCTCAACCACGCTCTTTTTATTTCCACACATCTCTCTTACCCTTACGTTACTTACTCGATCAAACCACCTCACACCACACATTGTCCTCAAACATCTCATTTCCAGCACATCCATCCTCCTGCGCACATCTCTATCCATAGCCCACGCCTTGCAACCATACAGCATTGTTGGAACCACTATTCCCTCAAACATACCCATTTTTGCTTTCCGAGATAATGTTCTCGACTTCCACACATTTTTCAAGGCTCCCAAAATTTTCGCCCCCTCCCCCACCCTATGATCCACTTCCGCTTCCATGGTTCCATCCGCTGACAGATCCACTCCCAGATATCTAAAACACTTCACTTCCTCCAGTTTTTCTCCATTCAAACTCACCTCCCAATTGACTTGACCCTCACCCCTACTGTACCTAATAACCTTGCTCTTATTCACATTTACTCTCAACTTTCTTCCTCCACACACTTTACCAAACTCAGTCACCAGCTTCTGCAGTTTCTCACATGAATCAGCCACCAGCGCTGTATCATCAGCGAACAACAATTGACTCACTTCCCAAGCTCTCTCATCCCCAACAGACTTCATACTTGCCCCTCTTTCCAGGACTCTTGCATTTACCTCCCTTACAACCCCATCCATAAACAAATTAAACAACCATGGAGACATCACACACCCCTGCCGCAAACCTACATTCACTGAGAACCAATCACTTTCCTCTCTTCCTACACGTACACATGCCTTACATCCTCGATAAAAACTTTTCACTGCTTCTAACAACTTTCCTCCCACACCATATATTCTTAATACCTTCCACAGAGCATCTCTATCAACTCTATCATATGCCTTCTCCAGATCCATAAATGCTACATACAAATCCATTTGCTTTTCTAAGTATTTCTCACATACATTCTTCAAAGCAAACACCTGATCCACACATCCTCTACCACTTCTGAAACCGCACTGCTCTTCCCCAATCTGATGCTCTGTACATGCCTTCACCCTCTCAATCAATACCCTCCCATATAATTTACCAGGAATACTCAACAAACTTATACCTCTGTAATTTGAGCACTCACTCTTATCCCCTTTGCCTTTGTACAATGGCACTATGCACGCATTCCGCCAATCCTCAGGCACCTCACCATGAGTCATACATACATTAAATAACCTTACCAACCAGTCAACAATACAGTCACCCCCTTTCTTAATAAATTCCACTGCAATACCATCCAAACCTGCTGCCTTGCCGGCTTTCATCTTCCGCAAAGCTTTTACTACCTCTTCTCTGTTTACCAAATCATTTTCCCTAACCCTCTCACTTTGCACACCACCTCGACCAAAACACCCTATATCTGCCACTCTGTCATCAGACACATTCAACAAACCTTCAAAATACTCATTCCATCTCCTTCTCACATCACCGCTACTTGTTATCACCTCCCCATTTACGCCCTTCACTGAAGTTCCCATTTGCTCCCTTGTCTTACGCACCCTATTTACCTCCTTCCAGAACATCTTTTTATTCTCCCTAAAATTTACTGATAGTCTCTCACCCCAACTCTCATTTGCCCTTTTTTTCACCTCTTGCACCTTTCTCTTGACCTCCTGTCACTTTCTTTTATACTTCTCCCACTCAATTGCATTTTTTCCCTGCAAAAATCGTCCAAATGCCTCTCTCTTCTCTTTCACTAATACTCTTACTTCTTCATCCCACCACTCACTACCCTTTCTAAACAGCCCACCTCCCACTCTTCTCATGCCACAAGCATGTTTAAAGTAAGTTACTAATTTCTGAAATCATATCTTTTGATATAGGTTTCTTTTGGGGAAGAAGCATTTTTACTATTATATCCCTCTGTTAACAGGAAGAACGATACAGCAAGATTCACAAGCAAAATGAAGAACTTTGGAAGATGATTAACCAAGTATTATCAGGACAACTAAGTGGTATGAACCTTCCTACAGCAAAGCCAGATCATGACACTGAAGCACAGCTGCAGAAAGAAGTAAGATGTTTAAGTATCTTATATATGTAATCGTTTGACTTACTTTACTATGAAGATACCTGTTTCAAGAATTAATGTCTCCATGCATTAAATATCAGGAATCTACCTGTCCCATCTGGTATATCAGTACATACATTTCAGCAACATTTTGGAGGTACCTGTTCAGAAGTTCTGTAAACATTATAAACAGTTTTTCTTTCTTTTATACCTGTTTGCTGTTTATACCTTTGTAATGTAGCATCAAAAACAAACACTTGAGCCTTAGAGGAATCCTCCTGGATCCTTCCTATGTTCCTTATTTTGGCAGGTAAGTATACTGGAGGGGAAGATTCATAGACCTGGCGGAGGGCCTCAATTTATGACGGGGTTATGTTTCTGGAAAATTTGTTGCAAGTTAAGTCTGTTGTGAGTCAAACCACTGAAATCCATGTTGTGTGTATGTGTGTGTGTGTGTGTGTGTGTGTGTGTGTGTGTGTAGGTTACATTCCTGACAGAATTTTTCTCAGGCTAATTCTTTTGGATGGATTTTACTGTACCTGAGACAACCTAGTTTACATTTCATATACAGTACTACAGTACTAGTCTCTTTCTTTGTAATTCGGAATGATATTTAAAATGGAGGTCACAAGATAGTGCTGCAGACATGGAAAATATTCCTTGGATAGCAGAGCAACAAGTCACCTCTAGATAATTGGGCATCCCTACCCTTCAGCCAACCTGTGTGGCTGAGACTGGAGATCTCAGTTTTGCAGTATTAATATCCACCAAAGTACTAGTATGCACTTGATTACCCACATGTAAATTAGAATTGAGTTTAACGATACTTGGTAGGTAAAAGATGAAGATAGAAGGAGTGTTGTGGATCACACACTTAACAAACTAGCTAGCAACTGAAGAATATTGTATTAGCTGGAACTTTCTTATATTAAATGAAGCTTGGAGAAAAATACAGACACCAATTTATAATACATGTGTAAATGATTATTTACAGGTTCCAGGCGTGTCTGATTTCTTTCATTTTACATGTAGAGTAAAACTATGATGTAAAAAATTTATTTGAAACTTGGCTAGAACTAGAATGTTTACTTCCTTAGATATAACCTTTCTTTTTCCCAGGAACAAGAAAATCTTCAAAAACAAGAAGATAAGAGGAGAGCTATGCAAGAGCAAGTAGAACGTATGCGTAGAGAAAGAAAGGAAAAAGAGAAAAAACTGAAGGAGCAAGCGGAGAAAGAAAGGATGATGAATGAACGCAAGGCAAGAGGGACTGAAAGAGAAAAGTAAGCACATACAGCATCCCAAGA
This sequence comes from Panulirus ornatus, assembly GCF_036320965.1. Taxonomy (NCBI): domain Eukaryota; kingdom Metazoa; phylum Arthropoda; class Malacostraca; order Decapoda; family Palinuridae; genus Panulirus; species Panulirus ornatus. Next base: position 7,860,243 of record NC_092244.1, on the reverse strand, counting down.
TGTTGATTTTATATTCTGAACTTACAAATGGTAAGGGTTAGCTATGAAAATGTGATCAGGGGATGAGAGGTAGCTTTGGAATTTGTCTTTAGTGAAGAAAAAGTGATGATGGGATAAAGGGTAGCTGTGAAACTTGTTTTGAATGAGACTTTTCATGAATGGGATTTGAGCTTCAGAAGTGAAACTAAGCAGTGGAAAACTATATTATTTATATGACCATAAGTTACTTGAATTAAGATGATTAACTTCTTCAGATAGCCTTGAACCTGCCTTGGATCATTCTGTGTTCACTATGCTCTTTGTCACAACACCCTGCTCTTCAAAATGCCCCTATCTTCACATATGTAGGTTCAACATAATCTTTTTTTTATCTCACCCCCAATCTCATTATAATGTATGTAGCATGGATAGATGTCAGTATCTATCCATCTTCCTATCTATGTAACTAATAATTAAGGAAAGTCTTTTTTTACACCACAGGTTTAGATTAATATTAGCACACCAATTGTTTTTTCTATGCTACAGGTTCAGATCTAGTTTTCAGGTTTCGTGGAGTTTTGGTTACATTGATACGGAGACAGAAAGATAGACAGATAGACAGATATATGTAGATAGATAGACAGTGACATATACACATATTCCATCCATTAGTAAGATAAATTACCTGAATCAATAGATGCTGCATTAAAGAATGCGCCATCAAAAGTATCATAGGTCATTTAAGGGAGATGGGCATACTGAAGAACACTGTGACAGAGCATGACTTTAAAATGTAAAAGTGAAGGATGCTGTTAACATGGATGCACAAAAAGATAGAATCTCCCAGGGAAGGCCAGTAAGCCCAGTTTCCAAAGAACATCAAATAGTTAAGGGGAGGGGGGGCAGGAGCTAGATGATTTGGGGACTGAGGAGAATATACTCATACTTTTGCAAACTAGGATCTTTTTTCTATATTCTAAACTATAAGAGTACTTCCCTTTCAGGCACCACCCTGAAGAACGAAGGTCAAGAGTCGATGGAGAACTACGACCCCACAAGACAAAGGGTAATATAGCATTAATTTCTTTTGCTATTGCACATTTTCATCTGATTTTACCACAGTGTATTTTGTCACACTTTTCAAACACCTCTTTACCATAGATTCATAATACAGAAATTATAGCTTTCATTAAGATAATCCAGCCATGCAATGTGGGGAATATTTGAAATGCTTCTTGGCAGTCTGAAAAAAGACACTAAACCCACCTAGTTCTCTTTTTTTGCACATTCCATTTGATGCCCACCTCAGTACAGTAACAACAGACAACCTATTCTTTTCACACCTGTCAGTTGACACATGTAATGGTCCTGAGCCCAATTACACATGTATATACTCTAGTCTCGGTTTCATGTTTCTGAAATCTTGCACCTCCAAAAGTATGGCGCTTGTAAAGGTATTTGTGCATACTGAAACCCTATGTGCTCCAATTATTATGTACTCTCGTTTTTACCTTGTTTTACATCATACACACATACCTTGCATAGCAGCAGGCCATTTAACAGAACTTTGCTGTAATTCATGATGTAAAGATCTAATTCATGTATGAGAATGCACAATAATAGGTTTGTGTTGTACCTTATGTTATTGCTGTGGGGTTGTAAAATTCTATGGAATTGAGAGAGTTTATTTCAAAGAACTGCTCAAGAGTGAATGAATGTGCAAGATGTGATCTCAGTGTCTTAACTTTGTTTCATGTCATTAAATTTCATTAGTTTCTCCTGGAGTTGTTCAGTTATATCGTTTTTACTGCTAGTTGTATGATAAGAGTTATAATGCTAAGGTAGAATTTCTAAAGTTTTTTAACAAAAGTGGTGTTAAACCTTGTAGGTAGCAGTGGTGATACTTACACAACCAAGTTAAGAGGTTCTCCTAGGTCCTCACCAGTACGAGGTGGTTCAAATCTCAAGCGATCACATTCTGCATTTAACTTGTCGCAGGTAAGAGGATGATAAGTAGTAGTTTGTTTTAATTATTAATACTATTGCTAATCATACATGTTTGCTGTTTCCTATGTTAGTATGGTAGCACCAGGAACAAAGAAATGGCTTCATTTGCTCACATCCATTCTCGTCACCACGTATAATGCACAGAAACCTGAGCCCCTTGTCCATGACGTGGCCCCACATACCTTTCTGTTTGGTAAAAAGAATATTATGGCTAAGAGGGCTGAAGGGAGTGTGCTGATTTGGTTTGCACATACAAATAAGATGCGTGAAAAGAGGCTGACTAAGAGGGGATACATGCCATAAATGAAGGGGTTGAGGAGAAATGGGAAACTGAATAGGAGATGGAAGGATGGAGTGAAAGATGCTTTTGAGGGATTGGGGCTTGAAGATGCAGTAGGGAGTCAGGCATTCATGGGATGGAGTGAATCAGAACAGTGTGGCACATGGGGTAATGTGCTGTCAGTGGGCTGAATGAGGGCATATGAAGGGGTTATGGGAAACCACAGAGAGGATTTTGGGGCTTGGCTGTGGATAAGGGAATCTAGTTATGGTGAATTATATATGACAGCAATAGAGTGGATGTAAGTGATTAAGGCCATTATTGTCCGTTCTTGTTGCTACTCTGCTCCTTGGAAAATGGCATACAAGTATGAAAAAGGATGAAAAATTATTTATACTCAAAATTTCTCATTCATCCAGTGAAATGCTTAATTAAGTATATTAGACTGGAATACATACTAACTCTGTACATTGATTTGAAGCTCGAAGAAGGTGATGATATGATGAGCACTGGGAACCTCATGCCAAGCTTTGACAGAGGTCTCAAGCCTCTAGTGGCTCCACAACGACGAAACATTAATGCTGCTCGTCAGAGAAACTTTGAACCTAAATATGGCAGTGTGGTAAATTGTTTCTTCTTGTTTTTTACATATATATTGATTCTATAGTATTTACTTTTGCCTCATTATTGTCATTAATGTTACAAAAATAAAGACAGAAAATGACATTTTTCATAAGTCTGACAAGAGTAATATGAAATTTTTGTAAATCTTTCCATTATTCTTCCTTCTTCAGCCCCGTGCACGATCAGGACTGAAGAATTTGGGAAATACCTGCTACATGAACTCAGTCATTCAGTGTCTGAATAACACTACGCCCCTTGTCAAATACTTCATAGAGGGCACTTACAGGTCAGTGCATATGTGTTTGCTTGTACTTCCTTGTTTATATGTGAATTTGTTTCTGTATTATATGTGTACTCGTTTAATTGTATGTTTATGCATGTACTTTTCTGTAATACCTATTTCTTCCACACAAGGAGGGAATTGTACACATGAAAGGCCCCATGTCTTGATCTTCCACTACTGTTACAAAATTTTTTAAACTTTCATATATTGTCAGCATTTACATTTTTATCACATAGTTTATTCCAGTCATCCACTACACATATACCATAAAAGAACTTCACATCTTTTCCAATTTTTTTTTTTAGTTTCTTGGTACAGCCTTTGTTTGTTCTATCTCTGCATCTTTTGAAGAAACATTTGCTGTTGACATCATCAAACTAGTTTAGTAAGTTGAAGGCATCCCTTACTCTTATTTCCATGGTTAGCATATTTATGACTTTCAATCTTTCATTGTGACTCACCACTCTTTAACTCTGGTACCATCTCTGTTCCTTTCCTCTTGTCTTTCTCTGGCAGTTTTTTCTTTAAGTATAATGATCATACTCAAGAATTGAACATAGTAGTTGCAGTTTTCCTTAACTGGAGCTGTCCCAAAAGGCTATATACAATGTCAGTACTCAAGTCTTACACACAGATTCCATCAGCTTATTTCATGCTAGATCATATGCGTGAACATACATCCTTTTACTATATCCCATCCTCAGTACTGTGCTGTAGGTTCATAACCTATTCATAGTAAAAGGGTAGAGAAAGTAAAGTAAGATTTGTGTCTATATGTGTGATGTAGGAGTGGGAATTTTAGGAATGGAGCAGGAACCAGGAACATATCCTACCATTTATTTTGTAAAAGTAAATTTGCTCTGCTGGTAGTTGATTTTCATACAGTTCTTTTCCAACATATCCCCTGTGCCAGTCATAATGTAAGGTAAAAATGCAGTGGCAACAGTAAAGAATTATTTTCAAAAGGCACAAATAGTAGATCTATGAAGATTGCCTGATTCTATAAATGAGGATTTTGTAGGTTGCTTGATTGACAGATTATGTACTTCAGTACTAATTTATATTTAGGATGTACTTGCTGAGGCTGTTCTTGTTCTTTTCACACTTCATATCTTATACATATGATAGTCAAGCCAACATGCAGCGGTTTTATATATATATATATATATATATATATATATATATATATATATATATATATATATATATATATATATATTCAAACTCACTCATTCTCTCCATGTGCCCAAACCATTTCAAAACACCCTCTTCTGCTCTCTCAACCACGCTCTTTTTATTTCCACACATCTCTCTTACCCTTACGTTACTTACTCGATCAAACCACCTCACACCACACATTGTCCTCAAACATCTCATTTCCAGCACATCCATCCTCCTGCGCACAACTCTATCCATAGCCCACGCCTCGCAACCATACAACATTGTTGGAACCACTATTCCTTCAAACATACCCATTTTTGCTTTCCGAGATAATGTTCTCGACTTCCACACATTCTTCAAGGCTCCCTTATCCCTTATCCCTGGGGATAGGGGAGGAAGAATACTTCCCATGTATTCCCTGCGTGTCGTAGAAGGTGACTAAAAGGGAAGGGAGCAGGGGGCATAATTTTCTCATTTGTTTATGTTTTTAATCCAATTACAGTGATGACATCAACCCAAACAGCAAATATCGTGGTGAAATAGCTGAAGAAATTGGGGCAGTCATCAGAGCTCTTTGGTGCGGACAATATCGGTCGATAGCCATGTGGGACCTTAAAGTGAGTTACATTTTATTCATTTTCATGTGGAATAGATTTTATCATTTCTCAGCTGATTCTTACCAAAATGCTTAAAGAGGACCTTATAAAGGGTGTGAAATGTCTTTTATATCCTCCTGGAGATTTATAGATGATGCACATTCACCCATGCCTCTTGATTGATAGACTCGTAGGTGCAGAATCCCATTTGGGTTGCTGCAGTCTAGATGATAGATTCTTGCTGAAGATTTCAGCACCTTCACACTGTGAGTTGAAAAATTTCCTCAATTATAGTATCTTCTACTGTGGTGATAAGTTCAGTCAACACAAAGGTTTAGGTGAATCTCTGCCAGTCTTTCCAGGAGGACATATGAAATACTTATAGCCTCTATTGATGAAAGACTACCATGATTGCAATAAGAGCCATTAAAGTTAGGAATCTGGGTAACAGTGTTGTTTGATTTTCAAAATCTGAACACTTGGAAGATCACAAGGGGTGGATACATCAGTTAATGAGTTGGGTTTGCATATGAGAACCACATTACTTTTGTTGCTGTGGGAGCAAAACCCAAGCACTGTATTGACAAGATCATGGCGGTTACACCATTTACTACTTTATACCAGTGGTGACTACATTGTAGTTGTTACTGTGGCAATTTCAGGCCATCTTACCACCATGACTCAGATGAGCATAGTGGGAAGTTTAAGGACTATAAAGCTTTTTATGCTTGTATATTTTGTGCGAACTTTGACTATTAATGTCTCTTGATAAATTTTCACTGATACAGGAAGTTGCAGCACTGTAGAGGCACTTAAAGAATAGATTGTGAGGCTTGTGTTAGTCTTCAGGGTAAGGCTTCTCAAGTGCCAATAAGTCAGTTCTGAACTTGCAGTCTTTGAAAACTGAGCATCACTGGATAATGGTATTAGAAACTAGTTTTCATGGATAGATTTAGCGCTACATTAGTGGACTGATAGTCATTCATTTCTGGCTCCTTTAGAATTTTGCTGGTCTCAGGAGAGGAGAATTCACTTGTAGTAGTAAACTTGTTATTACTCTGAAGCGGTTCTGATAATGTGTATCCAGAGTAGACAGTCCAAAGTATGTAACAGAAATTCCAAGGGAGGTTAAAGTAAATACTGTTGTGACTGATCTCATTTCTGCTTATTTACCTGGTAAGACAGTTCAGACTGGTGCAAGTTGTCTTGTGTCATACATGGTACAGCTTATTTGGTTGAGTTCCTTGAGAAACTGTTTATGATCAATCATCTTATCCAGGTGTTTGTTTATGACCCACCAGTTAGTAATAATTCCTCATCCATTTCAGTGTGAATAATGTGGCAGAGCTGAGAGTTAGGATAATTGAGTAGTTGAAATGAGTAGGGAACTGATTAAAAGGTTTTGATGTAGGTCAGGTTTTGGGGGAGTTACATGGAAGATTATTTGCTGTTTTGTACACAAACGCCATTCCATGTAACTGAAGAGGTGTATTGATAACCTTGCTCAGTTAAGGGAGACTGAAGGAATGCAGATACCATTAGAAAGTAATGCTATTCTGTTTGCCAGACAATGCTCTTGTTCATCTGCCATTGGCACTGATCCAGAGTTATTTGCCTTGGATGCCACATCCTGAGTGTTTTGGGTTTATTTCCAAGATCTTTACAGCTGACTGGCACCATGCAATATGTGTTCTTATTGAGAAGCAGTACAATATAATTTTCACTGAAAATTTTTTGCAGAGTATATCAATATCATGAAAGCATTTGATACTATGTTGTAGGAAGTTCCTATAGAAAATCTTGTGATAGGGGATTACTAAATCACTTACAGACTTAGACATTAAAAGAATTACTTGTTGTTACAAACATGCATTTGACTCACATCTCTTGACTCAGCAGAATTTTATGATGGTGTATTGGTGTTGCACTAAGCTTAAACTTTAATGATAATGGTATTTTTAAGTACTTCTAGTAAATATCTCATTTTGTCTCAGTTACTCCAGGTGTAAAATAAGCTCATGTTTTTGCTGCAATATTTTTTATCATATACTTGGACTACCTTCATGATATAGTGATTTCCACTGAAAGTGTAGAAATTGATTAATGAAATTGTCATAAATGAAAAAATTATTACTTTTTTGCATGTTTTTCTCTTATTTTGTATTCTTAGTTGATGTTCTTTCATTTAATAGGAGAAATTATTTTACCATTAACCTGAAAAATACCATTTCAGATAGCCCAAGAATTTTATTCCTGCTTAAAGGGGTTAATTGTTGATTCATTATTGTTTGCTGCATATGACATGATTGTTCTGTGGTTATTGACACAGGGATACTTCATATTGAAGATAACCATAACCACTCTCACCATGAAAGCCATTTGAATTATATTATTTGATATCCAGTGTATCTGGTAGATTTATTTTTTGATCATTATTAGTATATCTGGCGAGTTTAATTTCACATTCTATCATTTTCACATAACTGAAGATTCACTTATGAATACCTGCAACTTTTGTGTCTCTTCTTTTATCAGAATTACATCATCTTTAATCATTTACATATGTAGCTTCATTTCTCTTATGTATATCACAGATAAGGTTCTCATTCTTTGTCTATGATACAGAACTCCCTATTTGTTTTTCAGACAGCAGTGGGTCGCAATCATAAGCCATTCCAAGGTTATGATCAACATGATGCTCATGAGTTCTTGATCAAACTTATGGACTGGGCACATGAAGACCTCAATAAGGTAATTTGCAGTTGGTTATATCATGCTTCATCTGATGAAATATAGAAATGAAGAAAAATATACGAGCATTTAAACTTGAATTCTCAACATTATCCAAAGGAAGCCTGTAGATATATTAAATACTGTAAAATTGACACAATTTTGAGTAATTAATTTGCCATTTCCTGTTCATCAGAACATTATGAATGCTCTTTGGTTTTTTTTATTTTGTTTTGCCTGAATGATTAATTATGTGCATGAGTTGGGAAGTTTACACTCATGAGGTTTCATCTTTTCATTTGAGATCTGTCTGATGTACACGTTGTACCTCGTTAATCTAGCAACTTGGTACCTGGTCATTGCTAGACCACAGAAATTGACCCTAAGTTATACGCAGTTGACGATCCAGTCTCATAGTACTCACAAAGTCTTTACAAAATTCTTTTATCTAATTTTTTCTGTAACTCCACCTTGTCAAGTGTAAATCCTCTGCACCTCTTGGTCTCTTGGATGATATCTTGAAGGGCTAAAAATACAGAAATAATAAGAAATTAAAGTGGAATGAAAGCACTAACTTTTCAATATGTTTTTTGAATCATAACATTTTAATACTTATTCCCAAGTCTTTGCTGTTTGCTTTACTGTCAGTTTCTTATCATTTAGGACCACTGTATGGAGGCACTGAAATAGCATGAACTGCCCTATGACTGATAAGTTTAAATTTTTCTTCAATAAATTACATTAAGTCCTCATCTCATCTGTAGATACAACCCAAATCTCATTGTAGTTTTCTTGATATTCCACACACACTCTTGCTTTACTTTTATTATATCTGCAAAATATTTGATTATTCTTGTACTTCCTTGTTTATGTCAGAGATCATGATTACAGTGAATATTGCACCCAGAACTGTTCCTTGAAGTATCCCTGATGGTACATCTTCCTTAGATATGTTTCCAATTGCAACTACAGGTACATCTCTGATTTTCCGGCACTCTTGGTTCCAAAGCCTTGCTGAATTAACCATTTTGCCGGACCAACTATTGTCACGTAATGATAATTCATCAACACACCTCAAACTCACTAATTATACATCTTCCAAGTTTCTAAAGTATGCCATGGACTGCTAGAAATTTAAATTAAACAAATATTAAATGTAAATTAAATAGATAAATGAAATACATTGTACACCTGCTCAGGACTGAGGTGCTCATCAGTTATGAATTTTGCAAATTCATCCACATACTTGGCAGCTCCTTCATGGTTTGCAGACTGCTTTTCTCCACACACTTTATTCATGGAAATTCCATGATGCTTCTTGAATCTTTGAATCCGTCCTTCACTATCGTCACACTTATGTTGTAATTTAAGTTCTTTATGGAACGACTTAGCGTGGTCCATTATCATGCTACCTGACAAGTCCACTCTATCACTCCGACGCTGTCGAAACCATTCCATCATCACTCGATCGTGCTCAGTACTCTTACCATCTTTCATAGTTTTTCTAATCGTCATTTGCTTCTTGGAATCGCTGTCTGCTTAGAATTTCAATATTTTCCCCCCTTTGCTTCTTTATATCATAAACAGTCAATGAACCAATGCTGTAGATGTCACACAGCACCAAAACATCACAGTCCATTTTTTCAACAGTTCTACTTTATCTTGGATCAATATGGACTGGTGTTTACATTTGACTCCACAACTGACACTCTCATATGTCTTAGAAGCCGTAGCAAGGGTTAAATTTAAGCAAAATAAGCTAAGAATTTCACAGAATTGCAGCATCACCACCAACAAGTGCAGTGTAAAGAATGTAAATAAGCGCGCCCTACACAAAACGCCATCTGTGGCTGCCCAGTAAACTAGTCTGGTGGCCGCAGTAATTTCAAGTTCCCTCGCATAATTTTGTCTGGACTAAAGGAGGTACCGAACCATCAGTTACCAGAAAATCGGTGGTGTACCTGTACTTTGAACTTTCTGTTGATTAGAAATTCTTTGATTCATTTACTTATTATTCCTCATATATTTGAAGTCTTGCCACTTTATCAACTGCTTCTGCTACATTAAGAAAATGTATGAAGAGAAAAGATAGACCACAAAAGAGATAGACAAATACATTAAGTGAATTGATTAGAAACAGAGGTATTTCAGAAGAGGATGCTAGAGGAATAATTTTTAGTGGTGTGCAGTAAAGTTGTTTTCTGTGTGAAGGTGGAAGTGTAAATGGAGACTTCAGTCTCCCTAAATATTATCAACTAAGTATGCAGACTGAAAAAGGCACATGCATTTTAAATTATGTAGATGCCTATGTTTCATTTTAATGCCCTGGTAATGGGTTAATGATGTATGGGTTAACTGAGAGGCATTATGCACTTGGGTGTAAAAAGAATAAGCTAAACACAAACTGAAGTAAGAAATACAGTTACCAAATAAGCTAGTGCTGAAGTGAGAAGGATTTAGGAGTAATGTTTCCTTTTTTTCAGATTACAGGGAAAAAACCACCGATGAAAGAACAAAATCATGATGACCTCCCTGATAATGTTGCTGGAGAAAAAGTGATAGATGAATTGAGGCGGCGAGATCAGTCCATTTTCTGCTCCCTTTTCCAAGGCCTCCACCGTTCAAATATTATATGTGGCACCTGTGGTCATCGCTCCCTTACCTTTGAACCATTTTCAGTACTCTCACTTTCATTTCCCTCATCTAACAGATGTGCTCTCAAGGTGAGTTGGGGAACTGTATTCAGTTGATGCACAGCATACACAGACCAGTAATCTAAGTTCTGTTTTGGAAGTTAGATAGAACCGAGCCCTGTTATATTAGTATACTCATGAACATGTCATTAAGAATATTTGCCTGGTTCCCTAACTAGCTTCAGCTGCTTCAACTCCATATTCTAGTCTGTGAGAAACAGTGGTGTTAGTGCTGTGAGTTGTAATTTAGTAAGGGAGATTCCTAGAAAAGGTGCATGTGGCCTTAGATAGAAGCAGTATGCCTGCAGCTGCATGTAACAAGATATGCTGATTTGTATCAATGGGTGGAAAGTAAGAGAAGTAAGTTATATATGTGAGCATACAGAAATGATACTTTCAGAATGGATAATGTAAATAAATGTGTACAAAACAGAGGTAGGGGACAGTTTTAATTTACTGAGAGATGTAAGATCAGGCTTGTTAGATGGTGCAGATGGCTGTGCAAAGGAAGACATGAAATTTTATTTATGGATTATTTATGTGACAAATGCTACAAACCATACAAAACAGAGCACTTTAAACAACCACCAGCATTCTAGCAACCGTAAACATTCATCAACTACAAACCTGAACAAAAATGTTTAATATACAGTCTCACACCAATATGCTTGGCACTTATTTCTTTCCAATGGCACTAGACCCTTCTCGTCCAAACCGTTCCATAACCAGCCATCAAATCCCCCATGTAGCTTACCCCTGCCCTTTTTCAGCAGCCAATACCTTCTCCCCTTCCCCAACAAACACATTTTCAAAACATACAGCTGTCAGAATGACCCTACAAACACTACACAACAGCCCTTTCAATCTAGTCTGAAACACCAACCACACGCACCTATCTAAAATTAAATTCTTCCGACTCATGTGCAGTACCCTTTCTCATCTGCATTCTGGACACCTTCTATCTCTCCAACATCATATACACTGTAATGCCTCAGATGAAACATCCTCAATGAAGACACTGGAGAATCAGTCCTCAATATTCCTGTTCTTACCTCATAAAGACACACACACACACACACATATGCACAAAAGCAACATTACATTTTTTGACCTGTGGTCCTGCTCAGTGGACATCCTTAGCTTCCTGAGTGCTGTGGGAGCACCATAAAAGTGACTCCTTAGGTTGGAAGGTAATGAGTGGCTGCATATTTTCAAGGTCTAGGTTGATAGTTTCAGAGTTCAAGTATGGCAGATTAAAATAAGAGTAACAATTGCACATGTATAATGCAGTGATACAGAAGATAAGATTAAGCATACCTTTTGGAGAGAATTTAAAAGAAACGTTGGGTAAGGTGAGTGAATATGGGAAGAATTTGATTGTGCTGGATGATGGTAATAGATGACTGGAAGATATATTATTTCTTTTTATTATACTTTGTCGCAGTCTCCTGTGTTAGCGAGGTAGCACAAGGAAATAGACGAAAGAATAGCCCAACCCACCCACATACACATGTATATACAAACGCGTCCACACACGCACATGTGGAAGATGTAGGAATGAATTATATATAAGCTGGTTACAGGATTTTGTTGAAAAATCAGTGATGAAAGCATAAAGGAATTATGTTTTAGTATTTCAAATACTGATAAAATGTTGGATAATTTTTTTTTTAAATAAAGATTACAGTTGCCAATGAAAAAGAAAGGAGAATAAAAGCTAAGTAATGAAAGTGCAAAAATTAATGTCCTTGATAAATTAAATGAGAAACTAAGAGATATCAGTAAAATGATACTTAGTGAAATTGAGGTGACATGAAGGCAGTTGAAGGGTGCATGGACAGATGCTACCACAGAATTATATGGTACTCCACTTTAATAAATATTTGTACTAAAATTTTTTTTTTTTTTTTTTTTTTTTTTATACTTTGTCGCTGTCTCCCGCGTTTGCGAGGTAGCGCAAGGAAACAGACGAAAGAAATGGCCCCCCCCCATACACATGTACATACACACGTCCACACACGCAAATATACATACCTACACAGCTTTCCATGGTTTACCCCAGACGCTTCACATGCCTTGCTTCAATCCACTGACAGCACGTCAACCCCTGTATACCACATGACTCCAATTCACTCTATTTCTTGCCCTCCTTTCACCCTCCTGCATGTTCAGGCCCCGATCACACAAAATCTTTTTCTCTCCATCTTTCCACCTCCAATTTGGTCTCCCTCTTCTCCTCGTTCCCTCCACCTCCGACACATATATCCTCTTGGTCAATCTCTCCTCACTCATTCTCTCCATGTGCCCAAACCATTTCAAAACACCCTCTTCTGCTCTCTCGACCACGCTCTTTTTATTTCCACACATCTCTCTTACCCTTACGTTACTTACTCGATCAAACCACCTCACACCACACATTGTCCTCAAACATCTCATTTCCAGCACATCCATCCTCCTGCGCACATCTCTATCCATAGCCCACGCCTCGCAACCATACAGCATTGTTGGAACCACTATTCCCTCAAACATACCCATTTTTGCTTTCCGAGATAATGTTCTCGACTTCCACACATTTTTCAAGGCTCCCAAAATATCTACAAAATTTTACACATTATTACAGTGAAAGTATTGGATGAAAAATACTTCTCAAGTTCAATGTAATTTGAATATTTTTTAAATCATTAGGTTAACTGCATTTTTTAAACAACTTGAAAAACATGAACTTTGGAGGTTTGGAAAGAGTAAGTTAGTGGAACATTAAGGAATTAAGTGACAAAAAGAGGTTCTCAACCATGATGACAAACTATCGCACTGCTCTGGAAACTTAAGGGATTACAGATGCTAAAGAAGTTTTGTTTTGTTTTGTTTTTTGACTATGACTCTTCTGGGGTTGTTGCAAGTGGTCTGCAAAGTCTGAGGAACTGCTGCTAACCTGAGCAGGTTAATGTCATGGCCACTGGTGGATACAGAATGGCTGACAGGAACCATAAGTGATTAACCAATAACAATGTATAGGTGGTGTTTCAAAGTTTGGAGATTACCAGCAAATAAACTTTTTGTTCTTCAAAACCCTAATTTTGTGCCACTGTCTTAAAAATTTATTTTGTTAACAGGATTTGCTCCATCATTTCTATAAAGACACAAATATTGATTACAAGTGTTCAAAATGCAAGAAGCTGCGCAACTGCATTCGGAAGCTTGACATATGGAGACTACCCCCTATACTGATCTTACATCTCAATCGGTGAGCATCAACTAAACTCCTCTCCTTATCCAGTCCTCTTAAATCTTCATTTCACCAATTTGTACCTCTATTTCCATAACCTTTCTCTTCCAAGTGGAGAAAATGGGTTAGAGGTTGTATGTCAAGGAAATAAGTATGTTTAGAATGAGGAGTAGGAGCTTTTGTACAAACAGTTAGCATGAAAGATAAGTAACAATATGTTGTCAACAGGAGCAAATACATAATACAGTATTGAGAGGGAATTCATGGACAGTTATATAGAGGAGCAAATGCATGTGTAAGAGTGAATGGAGAGCTAAGCAAAAGTTTTTGGATACATGTAGGTGTGAGGCAGGCCTGTGTGATGTCACCGTGGCTCTTTAATATATATATATATATATATATATATATATTTTTTTTTTATTATACTTTGTCGCTGTCTCCCGCGTTTGTGAGGTAGCGCAAGGAAACATATATATATATATATATATATATATGTATATATATATATATATATATATATATATATATATATATATATATATATATGGAATTTTCCAAAAGAAGGAACAGAGAAGGGGGCTAAGTGAGGACATTCCCTCTAAGGCTCAGCCCACTGTTCTTGACGCTACCTCGCTGACGCAGGAAGTGGTGAGTATGTACGTATGAATGGATGAAGTAATAAAAGAGATGAAAGTAAAACTAGGGAAAAGGGTGCAGAGATGAAGTGGCAGTGAGATAAGGTGGATTGTGGCAAGCCTGTTTGTGGATGATACCGTGTTGTTTGCAGAGAGTAAAGAGGAGTTGCAGAAGGTTGTGTGTTTTATGATGCGTGTAAGTGGAGAAGATCGAAGGTAACTGCAAGTAAAGGTAAAGTAATGGTGTTTGAAAGGAAACAATGAAAGTACAGATTTTCTAAAATCCTATAGAGTGAAAGAAGAAAAAGCACTAAATTGTGCTGGGGAAAAAAGACTGGAAGTGAGGGAATTTAAGTATCTTGAAACTGTCTTGGTTAAGTGTGGTGATATGGAAGGAGGGATGAGGGAGAGAGCAGTACAGGGTAGAAGAGTCATTGGGTCCCAAAATAATATAATGAAGGGTAGAGGTGTAAATATGGAACAGAAGAGAGGATTAAGGGACAGCATAGTCCTCCCAACCCTGACCTATGCAGCCGAAACATGGACCTGGAATGAGGCACAAAGATCTAGAATCCAGGCTGTGAAAATTAGCTACTTGAAAAGAGCATGTGGTGTGACTAGATGGAGTGAAAAAAGAAATGAAGGGGTGTATGAGAGATGTTGTATGGCAAGGAATGCTAAGGGAATGAACTGTGGAGTGGTAGAATGGGTGAAACATAATACTTTGAGGTGGTTTGGGCATGTAGAAAGAATGCAAGACTGGGAGGGTTGGTATGAGTGGAAGACCACCTGTGACATGGGCAAATTGGGTGGAGGAATACTGGAGGGAGAGAAACAGAGAAAGAATGCATGGAATGGTGTATGCAAAGGAGGCATGTAAGGACAGGGATAAGTGAAGACTTGCGGTGGCCACCCCTTGATGGGAGTTCCTAGAGGGAACAGGCACCAGAGATATAACCAGGTAGACAGTATATCATCAGTGAAATTTTACTCCTGTTAGACATAATTTACTTCATGATACTTTGACTCTTCCTTTTTATTTTTTTTTCAGGTTTGAACATGATGTTTTGATGAGGAAGAAGCAAAATTTTGTTGACTTCCCTCTGGAAGGTTTGGACCTCGCAAAACACACTGGCATCAGAAACCGGTAAATTTTTGTTTGTTTTAATCATATATATGAGACATTTCCTTTCACTGGTGGTAACAAACAAATTATGTATGCTGTTGTTTACACCACAAGAAATAAGTTACCTCGGCAAGGCTGTATCAACATCAGTGAAGAGAAAGTAGTGCAGTTTTTTCAAGGCTCTTTGTACCCCAGAGGAGTATATCATTGTTCTGCTTAAGTGGAGTTCAGCCCCAAGCTTCAGGAGCCCCACCAAAAAGGTCTTAGGGTTATGTATTTGCCATTACAGCTTCATTTGATACCTTGTGTCCCTGTGTTTCATTGTCCCCATGTCTCATTTTCTTTACATCAATCTTTATATTCTGGTTCTTTCTGACAGTCCCAGAAATTGCTGCTGCTTTTTCTTCCTACCCACTATTACTGATAGTCTCTCAACTCTGTTATGGGCATTTCCATTTGTTGATGAGTCTTTAGGCATCCAGAAATGGCCCCTCTGGCATTTTTTGGCTTTTCATTTGATAGATGGCACTAAATTGTTTAATGTACTTAGGAAATAATTTACATCCAAGTGAGAGGGCCATATACATAAAAGAAATTTGTTCTTACAAAAATCAACACTATAATACTGTGGTATAGGTATGTTGATGATATTTTATGGATATGACCCTCTCACTTGGATGTAAATGATTTCCTAATTAAATAATTCAGTGACACATATCAAATTTACTGAAGAGACTCAAGATAATGGAAAATTACCACTCTAGAATATGTTGATTCTTAGGAAAGAGTATTGTTTTGAATATAACATCTACAGAAAGCCAGCTAATACAGTGCCCTATGTTCACTTTCACTTTGGTCAAAGATTTACCATTAAACAATCTATATTTCCTTCTTTGTATCTGAGAGCTTTACGAATTGTCAGCCCAGAATTTCTGGATTGGGAATTTAGTAATATTGATGCCATCGGTAAGAAACTTTGCTATCCTGTGATACATATCTTCTCTCACCCTTACCCACTTGCTTTGTTTACTCCCTTCTTCCTTCACTATTTCCCACTACCGCCTTTTAATACTAAATACTAAAGAAGGACACAGACAAGTATATGTAAGTTGAGATAGTATCCTGCATTGACTACAACACCCAAAAGAAGTTTTGAATATAATATCTCTCATAATGGCAGTTCAGTACTGTACTTACTTTGAATTTTTTTGTTGTTTTCAGGTATACAAACTTTGACCTGTATGGTGTGTCTAACCACTATGGTACTATGGATGGTGGGCACTATACTGGATTCTGCAAGTCCTCCATTAATAAATCATGGTACAAATTCGATGATCACGAGGTTTATGAACTATCACGAGACTCAGTTAAGTCTTCAGCAGCATATTTGTTGTTCTATGAAGCAAGCAATATGAATGTTAAGGTCAGCAAAATAATTTGAGGCACTTGTGAACTTAAAACTTTATCTCATGTATATAATAAGTTTAATATCAAAGAGTTTTGTTTTATGTAAAGACAGTTTTTTCATAATGGGAAGTCACTTGATACATAACTTAAGAAGCATTTTTCTTGTTACTGATTACAGTTGAATAATCATAGATATCCCAGTTTCGTACAGTTGTTGTATAAGTTGATTCAGCATTCAGAATTCATTCATAAAAAGAGCATACAGGGCATGAATTTTGTTCATATTAGCATCCTCTTGTTATGCTTAAATATCCATGTTTTTATGGTTATTGGTGTACATACAGCATCTAATTAGTTTTTATAGATCTCTAGCAAACGAAAATATTACTAGATGACTGTACAAGGTTAAAAATAAAATGAATAGTAAATGCAAATGGTTATTTGTAATATCTGCTCACAAAGAAGAGTTGAATTTTTTTTTTGATTTAGAGAAGAAAAAATCTTGACGTGCTTCCAATTATTACCTTATATTCCCTCCCTTCAAAGAGATTTTGTTTTAGGATGCAGTTTTTGGAGTATTAGTTCTTCAGGGCCAATTTACCATGTTTGTCATACATAACATGTTTCCCAATACATTAAGTAGTTTTAAGTCTTCCAGGACTTACATTATATCACTTTCATATCAAAATTTTATTTACTTATATCAGAAGGTAAAGTGCTTTCTAAAACGGACTCTATCTAAATAAATATAAAATCTCCGTGCACATTGAGTAATTACTGTGTTACAAATTTAGATATATAACCAAGTAAATTTAAATGAAGGCTGCTTCATAGCAGAAAACCATATGAATTTAGTAAAACATGAATTCTGGTGCTTGATTGTCAGTAATGGTTTGAAATTTCCTTATGAAACTAATTTGTTCTGAAAATTTTAAGGCTGTCACCATATTGAATTAGAACCTTAACTTTTTCTGTAATTAATATTTAAAACCACAGTGGTAAAAGTTGGAGATTTCATGAAAACATTGTGACCTGTAATGAATAGTTATAATTCTTATAGGAAGCCATCCAAGTGTTTTTGTGAAAACAAATTATTATTTTAGCTAATTTTTTCTGAGTCTGAATTGTGCTGTGCATGCACATGTTTTAAAGCCCTCTGTCCAGATTATAGATGATACAAAGGGGGAAATGAATGTTGCACCTTATAGTTTATGTTATATATTATGAGAGTACATTTATGTGGACTCCACCACCACTAAGAACCACACAGTTGCAGTTAACCATCATCATATAGTGTAAACATGGTCCACTGTTTGTATTGCAAAAGCCAACAATAAGTCACAAGCACCATCTATCCTAAATGTGTGCAGAGAAGAGGCCTTCATTCAAATACAATAATTTTGTTGCTTTGTAATATCGTATTCTTATTGTAAAGAAGGGCAAGTACTTGCTGACTTTGGTTTTTTGGAGTACAACCTTGAAACTAGCAGAGGCATTGTCAGTCTCATATATCTTGTGCTCTTATTGCATTTGTTATGTACTTTTCAACAAATATACTTCATGTACTGTCTAACAATCCTGATGTGTGCCAGCCAGCTTACTGTACCATTGGCACCACATAACTTATTGGTTGACATGGACTTGTCTTCAGGCAATGACTTGATTTGACAACTGAGTAAAGTAATGCCCCCTCCCGATCATAATTAGTGGCAACAGACTTCAACAAAGCATTTAACAGTCCCCCAACACATTCTCACAGAAAAGATGGTTGACACCACCCTCCACAACATTAACAAAAAGAGGTTGGCTAATTTCATAGCTGGCCACTATGGCTCCACCATGGTAGTCACTCAGAATGGCTTCAACCCTAATACTTAAACTTTATAGTGGCCTTTCCCAAGGAGCAGTCCTTTCTCCAACCCTTGTCAATCTCTCCCAACATAGCCCCCAAATGACCTCTCAGCAACCCACAACATGAAAGTCCTTATATATGTAGATGACCTCACAATCACATCACAACACCCTGACACCTCAGTAGCAACAACAAACATCCAGCACTACAGTACACAATTGTACCTGTGGCTGAACTGTAACAGAATATGCGCATTTCCAGAAAAGTCTTCTCTCACTCTTTTAACCACACACAGACACAAATCCAGCTCACACCCTCTAGTCACCTTGAATGTACAATCACCCCAAGTAAATAAAACTCCAGCCATGCTAGGCATCATAAATGACATTCACACAAACTAAATGCCCACAGAACACAAAAAGACACCAGATTTGAACAAGAAAAAGAATACCTTAGCATCTCCATAAACAATTTGTCCTCTTCGCTTCAAACTATGCATACCTGCCTGATCCTACCCACTCAAAAGCAAGAATAACCAAGCCTGCAGGGTTGGGGTCACTACCTCCCCAGGCCTAAGCTCCTTAGTTTTTCAAATCCCACTTACTTCTATTTCAAATGTTAACTCAAAATCATCGTCCTCACTTCATTATTGTTACACAATACACTTGATGAATATGCTTTGTTTATGAGCTTGTAGGTGTCTTAATTTCGGGATCTTTTAAGTACTTTATATAATAAATTCATAAATTAGAAACAAAGGGCCCAGTGTCTTCTTCATGGTAGTTGCACTGTAGGCACAAATGGTTCTAGGATGTGTTGAAATGGTATCTGCAGTGTTGTAGTGATGGGTAATGTCCAGAGCATAAGTGAGAGAGTGCTTTTATATAAGGGATTGGGAGAAAGAATACTTCCCATGTATTCCCTGCGTGTTGTAAAAGGTGACTAAAAAGGCACAAATGGTTCTAGGATGTGTTGAAATGGTATCTGCAGTGTTGTAGTGATGGGTAATGTCCAGAGCATAAGTGAGAGAGTGCTTTTATATAAGGGATTGGGAGAAAGAATACTTCCCATGTATTCCCTGCGTGTTGTAAAAGGTGACTAAAAGGGGAGGGAGTGGAGGCTGGAAATCCCCCCCCCCCCCCAACACACACACACACACACACACACATGCACACACACATACACACACACACACACATATATATATATATATATATATGCAGAGGATGTGTAGATCAGGTGTTTACTTTGAAGAATGTATGTGAGAAATATCTACAAAAACAGATGGAATTGTATGTAGCATTTATAGATCTGAAGAAGGCATATGATAGGGTTGATAGAGATTCTTTGTGGAGGGTCTTTATTAGCTTCTAGGACTCTGTTAAGTCTCAGAACATCATTTACTGATTTATATTCAGTTGCTCTTTGACTAGAAATAATGATGAATATTATCTTTTTGATGGTGGTCCCAGTGTGGTCCCAACGGCAACCATAGTAATGGCCCCCATAGTGATCCTAGTGGTGATCTCAGCAGTGATCCAGTGGTGGTCCTAATTATTAAGATAAACAGATACTCATTTCTGTATTATCAATCCATGTTTCACCCAAAGAACATATGGACAAAGGTTATCCCCATATGGAGAATGAAAGATTGAAGGGATCATTACCCCCCCAATTAACATGCACCATGCACCTTGTTCCAAACTATCCCACAAAGTTTGGTTGAATCAGTCCAGTGACATCAGATGAGATAGATAACAGACAAACACACAGACTTTTGTGCTTTATGTATATATGTATATGGATACTGTATATACGTAAGTGTTAAGAGACTCTGCCCACTTATGGACACTACCAGTAAAAAATCAACGTTGGTTAGCCTGTATCATTGTAAGGGGGTGAGAAGGAGTACAGCCTTGTTGAGGAACTTCTTGCTCGAAAAGAGTTCATTATTTCCCTGCTCCTGATGAAGGTGCAGCTTTGAAGTTGTAAATGCCTCAAAAAAGTAATGTTGTTAGTGTTGTCTAATGAATTATACTTTTGTAAGGTGGACTCCCTTGGAATGAGAAGGTTCTTCATGATGCTGAACTCCTTTCTGTTCATTCATAATGATACAGCATTGCTGAACTCTATTTGTTTGTATTTTGCCGAAATGCCATGAATTCAGAAACCGAAAGGAATCTACTTCAGTCCTATCACTCTTTATGAAGAACATACTCCTAATCAAAATAGCTAGATTGGGGATTTATGAAACAATGTAATAATGTTTTACTACTGCATGGAAAGTGAGACTGTATTGCCAGTTGTACCCAGTTCAAGTTCTAAGATCAAATCCAGTATATTGAGGTTTTAGTTCAAGACTCCAAACTATGATGTATAAATATTATCATTTTGATATAGTTTTACTGTATCCTGTAGATGTTAGTGCAACTTGAAATTTCATCACATTTTTATAGAGCTTTTGTTGTAATTACTCACATTCTGAAAAGGTATCAATATTATTATTTTTTCAAGTATAATATATGACTTTTACATGTATCACTAAACTGTGAGACTTAATATATTCACTGTTGACACTGGTTAAGGTAGAGATTTCTCAATGCAGATTATTCTGCAGAGAGCTGTGATAGATTTGGTTTGTTTGAAGCAACTGTGGATGTAAAACCTCTATCTGTAAATACACAGTATATATAAGCATATGCATATTATTTGTACAAGTATAATATATATATAATGTTTATGAAATATGTTTTGTTTAATTATCATTTTGAGAATATTTACATTAATAAAAAACATTAACTTATTGATCTGAATTTCAGCATCATATTTGGTACTGCTGTCTCTGTGATGAGTCATAGTGTGACAAAACATTGTCCACATGTCTTTTATTATATTATTCATTAATCCAACTCATAAGCAGGGGAACTGGCTCATACAATATTCAGTTTACAGGATATTACTGTAGGCAGTAGTTAGTAAGCAGCCAACAACCAGGGAGGTATATTACCAGTACTCCCTGCCTGGGTAACAGGAGGGCTTAAGTGACATCTGCTTAGTGAGCCAGCACTTAAGTGGATGTCAAGTTGCACTCCTCTGACCGAGGTGCCTGTGTTTTCCTTCTGCCTCACTAACATTATGATTACTAACATTTTGTCAACAAACATACAATCTCTCCTTATCATATGCAATACTTGACAACAATTAATTAATTCACACAATTTTCCAGTGGTGAGCAGTATGCACTAGCCCTGCCTTTTGGCAAAATGGTAAGAGCAGTAGATAGTAGTAGAATGGAACATTTAAGCATGATTATTAGGTAGAAATATTAGCTTGAAGCAGTCATTAGGAACAATAGATAGGAGTCTTTGCAAACACTGCGCTATACTTGCCCTCTGCGAGTGGCCTGTTAAGGGTGAGGCACTAAAGGCTGTGAAGCAGCACTGGAGATCTTTAGTTATGAAGAATCTGTTGCCATGGCCACCCCTTTGAAGAAGTTCCAAATGGAACAGGTGTCAGAGATATAGACAGATTGACAGGATATTACTAATTGCATTAAATTTATTCAACTGTACAAAGTAGTGGTTACTAAAGACACAATAAGCTACTCTGATGAATTACGAAGACATCTTTAAGTACAGGACATCACTGTGAAACATTCCCATAGTTCCTTGAAAACATGCCACCCAGCCTGAAGTCTGTAACAGAATGTTTAGCAATATCATACTCCAACATATTCTGAAAAGGGTGCCCCTGTACATATCGGTAGGTGTTACTGGACTTTACCAGCTTGAAGTTACACAATGAGAGAAAAGCCACCTTTAGGAAAGCTATATCATTGTAAGTTCATGGTATAGTAAAAAATCATCAAGGAACTTCCCACTTTAAATGGTCCATTCTGTTCCTGCTACTGAGTGTAGCACAGCCGTAAGAGCTGCAGGAGCCTCTGGGAAAAGGGTCCTGAGGTAACAACTGGACCTTTACATAAGGGAGTCCTGGGATACTTATAAATGAATTAATAAATCTATGCTAGTATTAAGCATTACCAGACCACCTGCTTGTGGTTCCATTCAGTGAAGTCACCTTTGAAAAGGATATGATGGTCATTGGATGCAAAGGAGTTCAATCTTGTTGAGTAACTTCTCACTTCAAACAAATCCATCACTTCTTTGCTACTGACTGTAGAGCAGTCTAAAATCTGCTGGAGCCGCATAAGAAGGGTGCTGGGGCTAGATAAAACAATATATGTATATATATATATATATATATATATATATATATATATATATATATATATATATATATATATATATATATATATATATATCAACCCTGTATTCCACAATGTTCCAATTCACTCTATCCTGTGCAAGTCTTTCACACTTGCAAAATATTTTTGACACCATCCCTCCATTTCCAATTTGGTCTCCCCTTTCTCCTTCCCTTCACTTACACATATATGCTCTTTGTTAATCTCTTCTTACTCGTTCTCACCATGTCAAAACCGTTTCAGCCCACTCTCTTCATCTATCTCAATTACACTTTTAATTACCAGACCTCGCTCTTCCCCTTTCTAACTCGATCAAACCACTTCACAACACATACCGTCCTCAAACACCCCATTTCCAACACGCCCACCCTCCTCCGCACATCCGCATTTACAGCCCATTCCCCGCATCCAAATAACATTGCCAGAACTACTATACTTTCAAACATACCTATTTTCGCCCTCCTATATAGCAAACTTTCATTCCAAAAAATTCTTCAATGCTCCCAGAACCTTAGCTTCCTCATCCACCCTATCATTACTCACTACTGTTTCGACGATTCCATTTTCCGCCCTGTCCACTCTCATCTAAAACACTTTACTTCCCCCCATTCAGACATCCCTCTAACCTGTCCCTGTACCTTAAACCTAATAACTTTGCTTTCACTTACATTAACACTCGACTTCCTTCTTTCACACACTCCTTGAAACTTAGCTATAAACATTTGGAATTTATCATTCGAATCTGTCACCAGTGCTCTATCATCAGCAAATAAATGACTCCTTTCTTACCCCCTCCACCCAGCCAACCCAACCCCTACAGACGGCATACTCGTCCCAGTCTTGCCAGTCCAACCGCAGACCAATATTTCATTGGAACCATCCACTCTTCTCCCTTCCTACTCGTACACATGCCTTAAACCCTTGATAAAAACTCAGTTTGTAGTAACTTTCCTCCCACACTCAAATATTATCTTAAAACCTTCCATAAGGCATCTCTATCAACCCTATCATCTTTCTCCAGATCCATAAACGCCATATACAAATCCTTCTGTTTCCATATATATATATATATATATATATATATATATATATATATATATATATATATATATATATATATATATATATATGATTTACAAAAGATGAAAAAAAAATAATGATCACGATAGGTTTCGACTAGGACTGAGAAAACAAACCAATTTTCTCTTCCTTACTTAAACCTTTCTTCCAGCCTACTGATAATCTTTAGTGGGAAATTCTTCCCATGGTGCAAATACTGGAATTTCCTGTGAATTTCAAAGCATGTCTTTGATTTGAGTTATGCGGATAGGGTGAAAGTCTCATCTGTCCGACTAAGGTTACCATGAAGTGAGAACTTCAAATATTTCACTTTAATTAGCATGCCCTACATATGTCCTTCCATATAAACTAAAACTTACATAACACATTAAACGGGATATGCTTGAAAATCCTTTCATCCTGAATCCCTAGGAACTGGTGAAATAAACTACCTTCAACAATCTCAAGTTCAGGAGCATAACTAAAGTCAACGTTGGCAAGCCATACCCAAGGTTACGCCCCTCGCCGGACGAGCTCTGATTGGTACACATGTTACCGTATGATATCACATCGAATTCATTGACATTAACAGCTTTTTGCTTCAACCCATTTAATAGATATATGGCCGATGTGTCGTCTCTGTACGTCATTGCGAGAATCTATTTGTAAAAAAAAAGAAAAAAAAATACTTATGCATGCCGAAAGCTCATTTTAATCACAAAATGAAAACATGATATATAAATAATAATCTGTGGGTGTCTGTAAGTCTGTAAAACATATCAAAATGGAATACATGTCATCGGAATTTTCCTTGGTGTTGATTGGGGAAAACATTAACTGGCAACTGCAGCATTCACCCGAAGGCCCACCTGCGCCGCTTCTGAATCAGTCGACCACGCACATCAGTGACATGCACAACTAATACCCATTTCTTAACAAACGCGTTAATCGTCCAAATTAATCCAAGAAGCATTTCAAATTTAATTAAGTGCACGCGTTTTTCATAAATATCACTAGCCTGCAGAGAATTAATATCAGTACTGTACATCCCTGTCCAAAGGTAAGTGTTGTGAGCTATTCAAGTGTTAAGTGGGAGCGTTTCTAAGAGTGATCGTGTGTCATGCTGGGAGTAAGGGATGTTTGGGAAACGTATAGGCAGAGGTAAATAAAAAAGGGAAGAGGGAAGGCTATGAAAAAAGATAAATACAAGAAAAGAGACTGAGAAAGAAGTATTAAGAACTGCACACCATTCAAGGATATCTAATAATACTCCTAGTAGTTGTCGCGCTAAAACAAAACTTGCCTCGCGGCGTTGGTGGTGTGACCAACTTGTAAACTTAGGTAAAGATATATCACTATGGGTACTCAGTTTACATTTAGCTGTCTGATAACCTGTGCAACGCTCTGAAACTACATTGAAAATTTGCTTGTTACATAATTACACTGACGGCAGTAGTCTAATGCAAGTGAGCGTAGTATGAGGAAACTGTAAATGTTATTGAAGAGATGTAGCCAGTATGGTTTAAGATCCTTTGACAGGCGTGGTAGGTTAGAGGTACAGTGGCATCTGGGATTGGTGGAGATACACTTAGAATGAAAGATGTTGGTAGCGAGCTTAAAGGTAGACTGTAATGGTAGAGGAAATTGTAGCGAGCGCACTGATGTTCGCTGTGGAGATGAATGATTACTATTTGTGTTACGGGGATAGTTTTCCACTTGTGTTTCCCCACCACTTAACCTTTCATATATCATGTCTTTACTGCACACACACCCACACACACACACACAGGCTGGCTTAAGTTGGGGTGTGTATACAATGCGTGTGCATACGTACGTGGGAGTAAAGACTTGGCAGATATATACATCGTTAAGAGACTGGGCAACACGAGTGTAAAACTGTCCACGTAGCAGACAAGTAGTTATTGCAAGTAATAATTATACAGCCCAGCCAAAGCCAGGTAGCCATTTATGGACCATCAAGCCAAAGGGAAGGACGAACACCTGGGCTGGGTGTGTGCCGACTGTCGCTTCAGGATTTGAACTCATGAGGGCACGACTACGAGATAGCCCGTGCTGACTTAACCAGTATACTACGAAAGCCCATCGCGGGCTTGATGATGAACGGTTTATGGTGGTTCGTGCTCAGCTGACGGGGTGTGAATGCTGTTGGATGGTAGCGCGGGCAGTAAGCAGACGCAGTAGTAGGCATGATGGTGACGTGACTTGTACCGGTTGCTGCCGGTGATGTTCAGGTTATACGCCGTACTCGGAGGGGTGGTAGGTGCTCTGGCAAGCTTGCGGGTGAATGCTGCTGTGCTAGTTAATACCAGGCTACTGCTGTTGTGTGTTGTATGTCATTGTATTCTGGGAACAGGCGGCCTCCCAGAGCTTGTTGCACCATATGGCTCATCGGATAGCCCTACCAGACAGGCTACCATATTTTACCATATTCTTCCTAAATTGTCATGTGGTCGTCCTTTATATGTAGAATTCATATAGTTCTGTAAGGAGGGAGATCAAATAGTCTTGCACGAACTGAGGCAGGTAATGTCGTCGTCACCTAATGGAAGTATGCTGGTCGTAATCCGTTAGCAGGGTCGCTATAAGATGTAGTCGTTCTCAGAGTATACAGCCTACGAAGTCATCCTTGTCTAAGTGCAGGAGGTGATGTCCCCTACGGGTAGGGAGCATGGCTGTCTTGCGATAGACGCAAAACACAGTGGTTCTAGCCGTGAAATCCGGTCAGGTCCAATGAGTTGAAGTCAGCCAACCAGTCTTGTTTGTAATGTTGCGCAATGTCTCACATCAGAATTTCCAGTTTTTGTTGGTGTCTGCTCGGGTAAGGATGGTGGTGGTTGTCCTTGATGCGAGTCAAGTGTTGTTCGTCGTCCATGTGGTTTGCAGGCCCGTGGTTACACGATCTTATCAATGCAGCTCCAAGCTGCATAAGCTATTTATAGCTGTTAGGGCATTTTTTTTTTTATCATTTTAGTTCATAGGGTAGGGAGGGGCAATTGCCTTCTCTGTTTGGGAAGTATTATTATTACAGTTATCACCATGACCACTGTAATTGTATCTACCCACATTGACTACTAATAACGAACTCACATGTCCCACCAGTTATGCAGTCGCTAGCCAGGCTTCAAACTAGTCATGAAGACAGAGCGAGTGAGAAAAGAGCGAGTGAGAAATAACTAAAAAAAAAGTTACTGGTATCTACTGGCACTCATGGTACTGGTTTTCATGGATGCAGTCTTCCATAATCTATCTTTCCATCAATATCAAGTGAACACTGTAAAACTAGTAATAAGTTATAGTTTTGCTTTATAACTCCAACCATCCTGTGGCGAAGTGAGTGGGATGAACTGGATGGGGCTCCAGAGGGGTTGGCATTTTCCTGCGGGACCCTAATCTGTATGGCGCCAAAGGAACAAACAGTTGACCCACAACTTCTGCTTCTTGCTTAAGACTGTGGTTCATTAAAATGTTTTTCTTATGCATTATATCAAATAATTTTACGGTATATGTTGTGAATCATAATGCCAAAGGAAATCCACACTTTCAGTTTAAATCGAGTAACATACACTGACACAGATAATTGGAAATTTTGAATTTTGAAAAAATGACAAAATAAGGCCGTATTTTTCAATCTCTTTACGGATTCCTGGCAGCTGTTACACAGTATTGTTGCTGGTATATAACCTGTGTTCATTTTGATATATAAAGCATCATTTTGTTTCATTATCTGCATGTTTTCCTACCTGTGACATCAGTCACAAGCATATATATATATATATATACATTCCATCCTCCCCTCTCCCTGCCCTTTTGGTCGCCTTATACGACACATGGAATACGTGCGAAGTATTTTTTCTCCCCATCCCTAAGGATAACACACACACCCACACACACACACACACACATATATATATATATATATATATATATATATATATATATATATATATATATATATAATCAGAGACAAGAATGTTACACTGGGAATTAGAGCAAGAAATGACGCAGTCAGATACATCAGTTTGTGGTTGCGGTTCTGTGCAGGCTTAAGTGCCATGAGTAAGCCGATGAGTCGTTTGTAAGGTCATTGTGCACTCGCTCACATCCATTCTCTGGCTTCAACCACAAGCTAAAAATTGTAAATAAGTGTGTGACACTGCTACATTAGTGGGACCGAGTCTTGAACTCCCCTCGAGAATCTTTTGAAACGCAAGTGACGGCTTTGACAGTTTCATCAGAGTTTATTCCAGTCATTCACCACCATTACAGTAAAACATTTTTTTTTTTTATTGTAACGCCCTTTCTAAGAAACTTCTTGCCTAACAAGCTGTTCTGACCTCTAATTGGCAATGGATCTCAAGGAAAAAATGTTCAGTGCTGACAACGTCTAACTAGTTAACGATCTTGATGGTTATTCACCCATAGTAGGAAAAGTTGTAGCCCAAACCACTTACTTTTTGAAATTCAGTTCATTCTCTTATTTCACGCTGGTGTGTGTTATTTATTTTGCGTTATTTATCTAAGAAACTGAAGGCTCTCCCTTTCAAGTCCTCATTAAAAGTAGGATGCCTTGTATGAACGGGCGTCAATAGAATAGGTCAAGCGGTGGCCCCACCCCTTAATGCCGACACGCCAAGACAACGAGTTGGATATTTTCCTCTTATTGTTGCTGCTCAGCAAATCGCCAGACCCCACTGCACATTAACTTTATAAAGATGAAAGTTTCATGTGATCGATGAAACATTTAGACACGAAAATCTGGCAGTTAAGCGGCCACAAAGTGTACAAGATATGCAACCTAATTCAACACAACGCTCTCTGATGCAGTGTCAGGCCTAGTCAGAGCGGTCCCTGAGCGGGGGCCCAGTCAGGAGTCCAGGATCATCTGTTACACAATACACTATGTATATACATATATATGTCTTGCTTTGTTTACGAGCTCGTTTGCTGTCACAGTTATGGATCTTATTAGTAAATTCTCTCAAAGAGAGAGAGAGAGAGAGAGAGAGAGAGAGAGAGAGAGAGAGAGAGAGAGAGTCCTTTGTAAAGGGGTTGCCCAATGAGGTTGGCTCAGGTCCTGTTTACTCGACCCCTGTGTGCTGCCGTCTTCGTTTTCTAAAGAAAAACAAAACAGTGTGAAACATCTCTGATCTGAGACCCACTACCACATAGTATCGAGAAATAGTTTCTGCTGCAATTAAATTTGCAAGCGTCACATGAGTATTTTTATCATAATTACATTTAAATTTTTATTGTCTGTAATGTTGAATGTTAAATGTATGTACCCATTTTTTTGGTCTTATTCATGTATGAACGTTATTATAATTATTTTTATTACAATTATTATTATTGTTAACAAATACAAATGAGATGTGGAAACCAAGAGTGACCGACCTTCAGTGCAAAACTGACTCATTTATATATTTTGTTTAGCTTTCTTCTCATTTTTTTTCAGCAGGACGGTATATATATATATATTTTTCATACTTTTCGCCATTTCCCGCGTTAGCGAGGTAACGTTAAGAACAGAGGACTGAGCCTTTGAGGGAATATCCTCACTTGGCCCCCTTCTCTGTTCCTTCTTTTGGAAAACTGGAATACGTGGGAAGTATTCTTTCTTCCCTATCCCCAGGGATAATATATATATATATATATATATATATATATATATATATATATATATATATATATATATATATATATATATATATATTTTAATTTATTACAGTTTCAGCCCCAGAGATTTTTTGGTGTGATGATATACGACAAGTCAGTGAATACTACGAATGAGTGTTCTTAACTTAGGGGCTTCCTAAGAATATGTCTGTCGACTGTACAGAACAGAACTTTCGTAACTTCGTTAGGGCATAAACTCTAAAGAGTTTCTTCTTTTTTTTCAGAATGTCGCTACTGCTAAAGGCAAGGCAGGTGGTGGGTTGGGTAGCCAGGAGAGGTCTTACCACCAATGAGGTCAAGTCGTATCCCTCCCCTCAGGCCAGAACCAAGCCACTAGAGGGGTTGACCACGCAGCAAGTCATAGACAGAGAAGCAACGTATGGAGCTCACAATTACAAACCTCTTCCGGTAGCCATTTGTCGGGCGGAGGGTAAGTTATGACCCTACAATATATAAAGTATTCTCTTGATCTCGAGTGAAAACCACAGCCATAGTAAATGTAGTTTGGTGACCGAAACCATTCTTATACTTTAAGCTTACTGTGCCTTATTTACAAGGATGATATGTGATCTGTAGTAATATACAAAATCCCTCAGGGTTATAAGCCAGCCTTGTTCTCTTAACTCTTGACGTTATTAGGTAGAATCGCGGGGAATGCTAATATGGCTGGTACTTGTGAAGATGGGATTTATATGTCATTTTGTTTCACTCTCATGATATTTACAAAACCATATTTCCTTAACTTATTAATAATCTATATAAAAATAAAGAAAATTCTAAATGCAGTATACTAAATTCTTACGAAACTGGTGAAAAATTTGTCCTTTTTATGTAATACAAAACTTTCAAAGTAGTAGTTTATGAACATGACATTAAAAAAAAAAACTCATTAGTCATTCCTTAATCTTCCAAGTCTTTAACAGTGAAAATGGACACTACCTTTAAGATATTTTACAGACGTTTAACCTAACTTTCATTGCTTTCTTAGGAGGGTGGGGGACTTAATGGCCAGTTTTCAGGATAAAGGGAACTGGTGGTACACCAACACACCCTTTGAGTTTATATATATATATATATATATATATATATATATATATATATATATATGTGTGTGTGTGTGTGTGTGTGTAGAGAGAGAGAGAGAGAGAGAGAGAGAATTTTTTTTATACATATTCGTACTCCTCCCTATCTCCATTTATATATATATATATATATATATATATATATATATATATATATATATATATATATATATATATATATATATATATATGTTGCGCCTCATGACCTCCCACGTATTGTGTGCACTTCCTATCTGGCGAAATGTATCCGGCCATCGGTGGTGAAGCAAGTTTCCGTTTCTAAACTTATTTATTGTCTCTCTTCGCAGTGCATTTTTGTTTAAATAAATGTGTGGAAGTCGATGTGAACTGTAAGCTTTCATACACCAGTATCCCAGTGACAATAGATACTGGCATATTCGGGCTCCAGCAACTAAATTCTACTGAAAGGCATTTTATCGTAGTTAAAATACAAAATATTTCATCAAAAATATATCACCCCAACAGCCAACAATTTATATCCATGGAGGTGTGTAAGAGGGGAAGGTGTCATGCAAGTCTATAATTCCATGGAAATAGAAGAATTATTGGCCACAGTTTATGTACGGTAGGTATCGTGCGTCTGGCAACTCTCTTGGGTGTAAGTACACCAGTATCTCTCTATCGTAAATTTACAGACAGCTCACTGGGTAATCACTCACAGGTTTTCTCCAGCCATAGCAGTAATGTATGCATAATTCCGTACTGAGAAAAACACTGACTATAGTCCAGTAGGTCTATGACCTTTTGTGATAAGATACTACTAAAAAAAAAAGGTACGGCCGCAGAATACGTTCACCCGGGTCCAAGGCTCGAGTTTGTTCGTGTTTCCTTTTCCCAGTTCACTGTAATCCTGTTTGCCGTAGTAAAGCAAAAACCTTTATCTTCACTTCCTCATTCACTCATGATACGCGACATGCACTTGTTTTATACTTGAGCTCGTTGCAGTTCTCATTCAGGATCTTCAGCAAGTTCTTAAAAAACGCTTGTACAGAGAGGAAGGGCCTTTGTCAATTGCCGAGTTGCCGGCAACACTTCTCTTAGGGGAGGTGCGGATGTTTAGCCCATGCCAGTGTTGTTTCTCCCTACCTTGACAGTGTTGCCAGGGAATAGACATTCTTGCTATGGATCCAGCTGCAGCACTCACTCATTTCCCTCTACATTTTCGCTGGGGATCTGTCTGATGAGGATGTCATTGGGGTAAATAATACAGTAAAGTAGAACCCTCAGGAATCACTTGGATCCTAGGATACTTTGGAGTTTTGGTGTAGGTGTCTCAAAAATACACCATTTGTAAATGGTGACTTTAAGTGAAGATATTCTTTCTGGAATCATGGTGTCACTTTTTGCCAAAAGTACCTGAGAGGTTTAGATACAGGTTCAGAAGAGTCTTCTATCCAGATGGTGATTTCAGCTACACTCATGCATGGGGACACATTATTCTAGGCTGTAATGAAACTTATAGTCGTTTTTCATGTTCAGCTTATCAATAAAGCAACTTATAACAACTAATTTACAATTAACTTTTAAGATTTTCTTTTTTATATAGGAAATTAAAGGTTGGAATCCAGTCAAGAACGAGTCCACATCAATGCCAGACCTTGATTGAAACAGAAAGGTTACTGGAAGAGAAAAAGAGAAGGGAAAGTACTTACGTATTTTGGAGAAAGTGATAAACCTGTCTTTAAAACATGGGATAGACATGAGGCGATAGTGTGTTCCGAAGTTTCTAGTGTAGGGAAAGAAATAATTAACGAAATGGCTACCCCTGAGTTGCCCATGGCCACAAAGTAATAATGTGAGCAGCAGCTCGCCTTGTATTGTTTGGTCTAGTTGACTGTGGGGAAACACAAGTAGCTAGCTCTCAAGAGCAAAAACGAAAGAAATACCTATCAAAGAGGGGCAGTGATCGAACATTATGACATAGGGCAACCAAGTCAAGTTTTGAAGTTAGCCTTGGAAAGTTTATAAGTCGGATCACGTTCGACTCCGTCAAGTAAGTAGACATAGAACCACCCCAAAGGTTAGAGCAGTACTCCACATAAGGGCGATTCAGTCCTTTGTATAAACGGAGCAACTGTTCAGAAGAGAAGAATTCTTGACATCTAAAGAATACTCCCGGTTTCTTAGAAGTAGACTTAGCTATTTATCAAGTTACTTCAGTTTTCAGGAAAAATACCGACTTTAATAAGCTCACAGGAGTTCTCTAGAATCAGTGACTTTGGCAAAAACACAACTTACTTCATGATGTTCTTCGGCTTGCTTTATTCGTAAAAAGCAAATAACTGAGAAGCAACATATTTCATAAGTACGTCTCCTTCATTCAGGTGTATATATGTGGGATGTGGAGGGTAAACGCTACTACGATTTCCTGAGCGCTTACTCTGCGGTGAATCAAGGCCACTGCCATCCAAGAATCCTGCAGGCACTACATAATCAAGCCTCAACTCTCACCCTCACCTCGAGAGCTTTCTATAACAATGTCCTGGGCGAATTTGAGGAGTATATCACGTCCCTCCTTGGTTATGACAAGGTCCTCCCCATGAATACAGGTACTGCCATCCTGATTAAACTTCTCTGACTGCTACAACGTATTGTCATATATTCACTTCCACCTGGTGCTGTTCCGTTACATACTCATACTACTCTAACATCCACTCCTACTGCCCTGTCCTATCAAGCATTCATCCATCTGTAACGCTACTGCCCATCTTTGTTGTCATGCCATGTAGCTCTACTTATCCACCTACCTACCGCCATAATATATAACTCTGCTTTTATTCTAATTCTGAACCATCCACCTCAGCTGCCCTCAAACAACTCTGTTGCCTCTTTGCCAACCACTTATGCTGCTTTGTCACCCACATCTACCACTCTGCTACTCACTCCTACATCACCATTACTTGCTTCCTCTGCCCTGCTTCTCATGTCAACTTCTCAATAAATCCCCTCAGCTGCCAACCTGCACATACTTGTAACTCTGCGAACCACCTCTAGTGTCTCACGTATTCTAACTGCCATCTATTAAGCAAAACCCACTAGTCGTTGTGACGTCACCCACTTGCACAGCTCCCTAATCACTATCCACCAATATTTCTAGTGCTTCAAAATCTGCTTCTGCTGTTCTAGCATTCAACTCTACAGCCTTGACACACCCCTTCAACCTCACCAACCTTTGCTACTGCCTCAATTCAACTATCTGCCTATGCTGCCTTGCCACCAATCCTTACTGCCATATTACTATCTTTGCAGTTTTATCTGCCATATTACTATCTTTGCAGTTTTACCACCCCTTTCTACTGTTGTAACACACATATCTATAGTCCTATTATTCACCTATAATGCTTTACTATCCACCTATGCTGCATGACACCAACCCCTACTGCCCAACCACCCAATTCTTCTCCATCCCCAAATTTAGAAGACCAACACTCCATCTCTACAACCCATTAATTTAGTCTACTACCTTACCATTCCATTTACTTTTACCGCTTTGCCACCAATCCCTACTGCCTCAGCATCCACATGCACATGCACAGCCTCACCTACCTACCTCCAGTGCCTCACCATTCACCTGTGCTGCTGCCTTGCTACATACTTCTACTTTCCAGCTTATGGCTTTATTTCTCTCTTCCTCCATAGGTATAAAACCCAAGTAATTCATATGTGCTTTCCTGTCACCACGAAATGCTATTTGCCACTATCTATACATGTTCCTTATTTCCCCTCATGCAGGCCAGCACACACATACAATAGCCTATCCATAATCTTCACTGACCCATTTCTCTGCCACCCATTTAGTTAACTTGCCCCTCTATAGTGGCAGTATCTCATCATCCATTTACTGTTGATGTCATTAACCAAATTTTTGTATGCTTAGTTTTAGAGAAACACACTCTAGGTATTTAACATTTCAACTCTAGAACCATCTAACATCAGAATGTTTTATTATTTCTATGAAGTTCTTCTAAGAACCATTCAGTTATAGTCTAAATCTCAGGAACAACAAAAATAGAACAGAAATTCATCCAGTCCACATCCATTGCTACTTTCTACCTGTGAGAGGTGACCGATATTCATAATATACTTAAATATTTTAAAGAGGATGCCTTTTCTAGTTGATTTCCTCTGATGAGGTAAATTTTATACACCAAATGAAATTCAATATTTGTCATACCATAGGTTTGTTGCAGGTGTGGAAGGAGGTGAAACAGCATGCAAGCTTTCTCGTAAGTGGGGGTACCAGGTGAAAGGCATTCCCAAGGATCAGGCTAAAATTATCTTTGTACAGAACAACTTCTGGGGCCGCACCCTTGCTGCTGTCTCCAGCTCTTCGGACCCAGAAGCTTATGGCGAGTATGGCCCTTATTTGCCAGGCTTTTCTCTCATCCCCTACGATGATCTCCCAGCACTAGAGGTAAATCCTCATCACTTTGGTTAAAATTTTCCATTTTCTGATGAACATTATATTCATTACAAGCAAAATATACACTAAAGATAAACCTTTATTTAATCAGTTCCTTCCAGACAGTTCCCATATAGTACCATATATAAAGTATATATCAAATTACAACCTAACTTAACCAAACCAAACTTAACCTACCATCCAAGATAAACCAAACCTAACATAAATATATTTTTTCTGTTAGTCTATTATACATTTTTTCCTCTAAAGCTGTCATCAGTTCTTGATGCTACCTCACTCCTCAGGAAATGGTGAACACATTGAAAGAAAAGAAAGAAATCTATATTTATAAAGGAGAAAATGTCTGGAGGAAGTTTTTTATTATCCTGTAAAATTTAAAGATTAAGAAACACCATTCACTTGATTCCACACCATCAAAATTTCACAAGTACCACAAATAGCCCATTCAATGTGTACTGTTAATTCTTTCAGTGTTTCAGTTCCCAACCATTTAAAAGCTATTAAAAAAACAATTACTTAGCATTATGTGCATTTCAGAAATTTTTAGAAAAAAATCATACTTATTTGCTGTCAGGAACATATAAAGAATGGTCTCTTTAGCTCACACCCACTCTCTGGCTGTCGTTTTTAATACACGAAAACAAAGCCTTTATCTACCATTAAGTTCCACATACTTCCATAGTTTCCCCTAACCACTTTTTATGCTTTGGTGCAGCCCAGTGACAGGACATCACCCCCTGTATACCTTATCACTCCATTTCACTCAATCCCATGTATGCCCCACCCTTCTGAATGCTCAGGCTCCAGGAACTCAAAGCCTATTTCACTCCATCCTTCCATCCTCTGTCTCCCCTCCATACTGCTCCCTTCACCCCTGACACTTATAACCTCTTGGTCAATCTGTCTTTGTTCAAACCTTTCACATACCCAAACCATTCCAACTCACTCTGGTAAGCTTTCACAATTATACAATATTTACTACCACACATCTTTTTTATTCTCATTCCTTACATGATCAACTCCCCTCATACTACAATTTTATTTCCAACACATCCACCACGTTCCATTCTTTTGCATTCCTATTCCTATTCTCACACTCGTACAACACCATTAGAGTTACTGTTCCATCAAATATAGCCATCTTTGATCTCAGAGACAGTGATTTCTCCTTCCATACACCCCTAAGTGCACCCAGGACCTTTGCCTCCTTCCACACACCCCTAAGTGCACCCAGGACCTTTGCCTTCTTCCCCACCCAATGATTTACTTCATTTCTCATAATTCCACTCCAAAGTATCCAAAGAACTCCAGGTTCTCCACTTCCAGACTCACACTCAAATCAACTAGACTTACCCCCTCCTAAACCCCATTCTATTCACACTAACAATCAGCTTTCTCATTTCACACACTCACCCTTATTGGCACCAGCTTCTGTAGTTTCCCTCATCAATCTGCCACCAGAGCTGTTTCTTTTGCAAATAGTAACTGACTTACCTTCCAGACCCCACACACTACTAGCATACTTTTATGAAAATGTGGCTTTGACTACGCCCTCTTGGTAAGATGGAAAACACTAATGTGATTCTCTGATGACAGGCTGCAGTATCAGATCCAACAGTGGCTGCCTTCATGGTGGAGCCTATCCAAGGAGAGGCTGGTGTTGTTGTCCCAGCTGATGGCTACCTTAAAGGTCAGTGACTTTTTCTTACTTCTTTCATTGTCTCCTTCCAATTCATATGATATGAAACACATTTACACTTTCAATATCTCCAACTCATATGGTACGAAACACATCATACACCCCCCTTAGAAACCCTTCCAGTGTTTAGATAAATATTTCTCGCTACACCTCATGTACTTGAACTGTTAAACAATACGTACATTTGTATTCACATGTCCAAGTGCTTTGTAAGCCATACTTCCTGTGTGCTATTACTCAGCCCAAATATGCAGTCATAAGTCATGCATATTGTTAACCATTCCTCATATGATACGTTACCAATACATAAGTACATTATTATGCAGTACTGATGTAGATATAGTAACACCCACATCTACGCTTTCCGCCACATCTTACACACATTATAGGCTAGCTATGGTATGTATCATCATTTCACACAATTGCTTTATTTAAGACACACCTCACTGTTAGCCATAAACCACTTCATGTACACTGTCAGCCACATCTCACACTGGTAGCCACTTAATGTACTTTGTTAACTGTACTTTAGATATCATCTTTGGCACATCTTAGATATGCTTTTTGCTTCACCAAATATACAATGTAAGCCTTACCTTACATATAATGCTTAATACTTAACATAGTATTGCTGAACTCTGTTTACATGTGGTTAAAGTACAAGGAAAAAGTCTCCTCCTTCAGTGAGAGTGTATTATTGTTAATGGATGAAAAGGACGGATGGTAAGTTGAGTTGTTTACGGAACTGTACTGTGTTATCCATCCATAAGGGTTACACTGGGAAAGTGTTTGGTTAGGAACATAGCATAAGCACTCTTACAACTTGGATTTCATTGTGTCACCTCATGATGGATTTGGCATGTGACAGGTTTTTCAAGATCTTAACCCTGTTGAAGCTTTTGTGTTATATATTCTTAAGTCCCATAAACTAAAGGGCAAATTGATATAAATATCATGATTACTTTTTTTACAAATACATTTCAAGTAATCTGTTGGGTTATATCCATTTTCTGACAATATAAGCCAGTGAAACATTCTAAGGGCCACAGTCTCTGAGAGTGTATGTTGTGGCTATGAGGTATCAAAAGTAAATAGTCATATACTAAGAATTATATTAAGAACCAGACTAATTGAAATAGTGGTACAGGTATTCGGGAGCTTTGTAGCCGCCACAATGTGCTATGGATTGCGGATGAAGTGCAGACAGGGCTAGCTCGCACTGGCCGTCGCCTTGCAGTTGACCATGAAAATGTCAAACCAGACATCCTTATACTTGGCAAAGCACTCTCAGGAGGCGTTTACCCGGTATGTACACCCCTATCAACACATTTCATTAAGATCTAAGTATGTATATCACCCTCAATATTTTTTTCTACATTCCTTCTAAAGGACTGCCAAAGTGATCAGGAAGCTGGCCACCACCAGTTTGGATGCCGAAGAAAGTAATAATATAGGGCAATACAAAGAGGGGAATTACATGGTGTGGTGGGTTTTAGGATTGGTATTATCCCGGAAAGCAAAAATGGGTATGTTTGAAGGAATAGTGGTTCCAACAATGTTGTATGGTTGCGAGGCGTGGGCTATGGATAGAGTTGTGAGCAGGAGGATGGATGTGCTGGAAATGAGATGCTTGAGGACAATGTGTGGTGTGAGGTGGTTTGATCGAGTAAGTAACGTAAGGGTAAGAGAGATGTGTGGAAATAAAAAGAGCGTGGTTGAGAGAGCAAAAGAGGGTGTTTTGAAATGGTTTGGGCACATGGAGAGAATGAGTGAGGAAAGATTGACCAAGAGGATATATGTGTCGGAGGTGGAGGGAACGAGGAGAAGAGGGAGACCAAATTGGAGGTGGAAAGATGGAGTGAAAAGGATTTTGTGTGATTGGGGCCTGAACATGCAGGAGGGTGAAAGGAGGGCAAGAAATAGAGCGAATTGGAGTGATGTGGTATACAGGGGTTGACGTGCTGTCAGTGGATTGAACCAAGGCATGTGAAGCGTCCGGGGTAAACCATGGAAAGCTATTATGATGGTAAGTTTGTAGATGTTATGGATTTTTATTTGAAGTCAGAAGATATCTGTAAGAGCTTGGATTGCAACTTGACCAAAATGTTCATGTGAAAGTTTGATATACTGTTAGGACTGTTGCAGGAGGTTCCTTAAGGGATTCTTTAAGGTTTTGATTGCAAAGCTTGAATCACTGTGAGTGAAGGGTGAGTAAGATATTATTTCTAATTAGTTATGGAGTGCTTAAGGAGGGAGGGGTGCAGTGCTTTTGCATAAAAGTAAGTGCCTAGCATGTTGAAGTGTTACTGTATTGATGAGATTTTTGTATCATTATGAAGGTGTTTAGTGTTTGCAGTTGCTAGGCAGATGGTGATTGTTGTGTAAGTGCTTTGTTTTGTGTGGTTTACAGCTTTGCTCTGTTTACTTTTGAGAAGGTGGAAGACTAGACAGGTGAGACAAAGTCTAAAGTGGAGTGGAAGAACTGCTTTTATAGGAAGTTGAGGGATTCTTTTGTCAGAATCAGATGACAGTGTTCTGAGGACATTTAGTTTGTGTTTTGCTCGTGTTGATGTTATTAGTACAGGGAGAGAATATCTTGTGTATGTTGTAAGTGACTCTCAGAATGGTAGTTTTGTTCAGAGGGAGTGACTGTCCACTGAAGGTGACTGTAAGTGATACCCAGAATGGTTGTTTTGTTCAGAGGAAGTGACTTTCCACTGAAGGTGACTGGAGGGTGAGAGCTGGTTTCATGTCTGTCTTGGGTGAAAAGAGGGATTTATGGTGTCTGTGGAGATACCAACATTATGTTCTGGGTGAGCCATTGTTCCAATTGTGTAATGTAATGCTGCATGTTTGATGTTTCTTCTGGGGTGTCTAAGTGTTTTGATGTGATTGAAAGGTAATCTGCAAATATGAAGTCAACTTTGGTGTGCCTGTATCATGGATGAGAGTGAATACAGTCTGTTTAGTAAAATGCAGCCTCAGAGCTGTAGGAACCATATAAAAGGGACCCTGGGTTTGTACACTAATAATGTAGCTGTGCCTTTATCAGTAAAGTTTTTCTGTGTAATAGATTTTTGGTTACACTGTATCATAAAATCAAGGAATGTCTGCAGAAATCAGTGTTTAATGATACTTTTGTGCTGTTCTATATAGGTATCCGCAGTGCTGGCCAGTGATGAGGTCATGATGTGTATCAAGCCTGGTCAGCATGGCTCAACCTATGGTGGCAACCCCCTTGGCTGCAAGGTAATATCACCCTTGTACTTTTCACCCAGTGATTTGGCAGTCCTACACCTTGACCACTGCTGTGTCATGTAAGCTTTAAGAGAATTTCTAAGAACCCTAGGGGTTAGAAACCTCTATCCCCCTGTCCTCTGATGGTGTAAAAGCCTCTCAATCTTGCCAACTACCTCCTGTTGAATAGCTGTAGCCTAAAATTAAGTCTTTGTCCTCTCTTCTGTCACTCATTAATCCTTATTTAGCAGACATCATCATCCAATAGTTGCCTCATAATTCTGGAAATTCTAGGCACTGTGTACGTTAAACTCTATTCTCACCATTTTCATCCTATCATGGAAAAATACCCTCCTCTAACTCACTTAGGGTAAACAGTATGTGTGTTTGGTGAATTAGTTTAATATTTTGTATTTTTTACAAAATTATAGAGTATTTATATTGTTATCATTTCCTCTACTGTAGTAGATGTCGATATTTCTACTCCTTCCCCTTCCCTTCTACTTTGCTCAAGGAACTTGGTTTCAGTTTCTGTGAGACTATGTACTCCCACAGCCTTTACCCTGGAGGGTTGTGTGATTTGGCACATAGCAAGCTCTCAAAGAAATTATTCAGTTGATATAAGGTTTCTTTGATGATGTCTCTAATAAAGTGTACCAGTACTGCTTTTTGAGTACCTAGAACAAAATTTTACCAAACTGGTAGAGCTTGTGTGGTTACTATTTTTGTTTTACTGGGGGGGAGTTTTACATTCATGTTGCCCTGTCTCTTAACCTTTATGGATGTACCATGTCTTTATTCCTTTGTATGTATGGACACACACATACGCACACACCCTAGACTGTGCCAGTGTGTAGCACTCTGCATATCTTGCTCGATGAAATAATATTGTTTGCTAGCAAATTTTTCATGTTGCTTCTTCTTGCCTGACCTTCTTTCTCTCAATAAATGTTTTTCTTAAGGGATAGTACCCATCGGTGGGGGTGACATCTGCATCCCATGAACTATAAGGTGACCTGTGTGATGAGCATGTAAGCCAGTAGGATAAAGACATCAGTGCTTTGTTGGGGTAATAGGGAACTGCTTGAATAGGAACAATGGGCAGAGAAGTGTTCCACCCACTCTTACATGAAAGAAATTTATATAATATTCTGTGCAGCTAAAGTTTTTGCCATATTTTGTAATTATCATTATTAGATATATAGCTGGAAAGTATCTTTGAATGATAAAGCGTATGTATTAATGTAAGACAAAATCTGTATTTAGGATGATTATTTTTATTACAGTTTATTCATGTTTTACTGGGATGGACAAGAGAAATAAAAAAAAAAGTGGAGTAAACTTGTGAAGGGGATTCATGGAAGGTTGGATGCCATCACTAAATAGAATATTTCTTTGTAGAAGGAGCTGCTTCAAAACTGGGGAAATCCATCCTCACTTTAGCTAAAACTTTGATGTTTATCAGCAAAGATTCCTAATATTATGGTGTAAAAGAAAAAGTTTCAAAAGTGAAATTTGAAAAATGCTCAACATTTGTTTTACTGTATGAATTTTTAGTTTAGTCATACTCTGTTTTCTATAGTTTGATATGAGTGTGCTAGTATCAAACAGATTTCCTTGATAATTAATCTAATTATGATTAACACACCATTTATCTCTCGTACACTAATTGTATGTGTTCAGCAGTTAAAAAACTACTTTCATATTTTTTTCAAAACATTAATTTTAGTTTGTGAGATTCAACATGAACAATAACATATGGAGAAGGCATATGATAGAGTTGATAGAGATGCTCTGTGGAAGGTATTAAGAATATATGGTGTGGGAGGCAAGTTGTTAGAAGCAGTGAAAAGTTTTTATCGAGGATGTAAGGCATGTGTACGTGTAGGAAGAGAGGAAAGTGATTGGTTCTCAGTGAATGTAGGTTTGCGGCAGGGGTGTGTGATGTCTCCATGGTTGTTTAATTTGTTTATGGATGGGGTTGTTAGGGAGGTAAGTGCAAGAGTCCTGGAAAGAGGGGCAAGTATGAAGTCTGTTGGGGATGAGAGAGCTTGGGAAGTGAGTCAGTTGTTGTTCGCTGATGATACAGCACTGGTGGCTGATTCATGTGAGAAACTGCAGAAGCTGGTGACTGAGTTTGGTAAAGTGTGTGGAAGAAGAAAGTTAAGAGTAAATGGGAATAAGAGCAAGGTTATTAGGTACAGTAGGGGTGAGGGTCAAGTCAATTGGGAGGTGAGTTTGAATGGAGAAAAACTGGAGGAAGTGAAGTGTTTTAGATATCTGGGAGTGGATCTGGCAGCGGATGGAACCATGGAAGCGGAAGTGGATCATAGGGTGGGGGAGGGGGCGAAAATTTTGGGAGCCTTGAAAAATGTGTGGAAGTCGAGAACATTATCTCGGAAAGCAAAAATGGGTATGTTTGAAGGAATAGTGGTTCCAACAATGTTGTATGGTTGCGAGGCGTGGGCTATGGATAGAGATGTGCGCAGGAGGATGGATGTGCTGGAAATGAGATGTTTGAGGACAATGTGTGGTGTGAGGTGGTTTGATCGAGTAAGTAACGTAAGGGTAAGAGAGATGTGTGGAAATAAAAAGAGCGTGGTTGAGAGAGCAGAAGAGGGTGTTTTGAAATGGTTTGGGCACATGGAGAGAATGAGTGAGGAAAGATTGACCAAGAGGATATATGTGTCGGAGGTGGAGGGAACGAGGAGAAGAGGGAGACCAAATTGGAGGTGGAAAGATGGAGTGAAAAAGATTTTGTGTGATCGGGGCCTGAACATGCAGGAGGGTGAAAGGAGGGCAAGGAATAGAGTGAATTGGAGCCATGTGGTATACAGGGGTTGACGTGCTGTCAGTGGATTGAATCAAGGCATGTGAAGCGTCTGGGGTAAACCATGGAAAGCTGTGTAGGTATGTATATTTGCGTGTGTGGACGTGTGTATGTACATGTGTATGGGGGGGGGGGTTGGGCCATTTCTTTCGTCTGTTTCCTTGCGCTACCTCGCAAACGCGGGAGACAGCGACAAAGTATAAAAAAAAAAAAAAAAAAAAAAAAATTTTAGCAATATTAGAATTTTTTTGTTTTCAATTTTGTATTTCTCAAATTATGACCTGTCTTTGGATGGAACATCTCATACCTTAAATCATAATTAAAAAAAATGTGAATCTGTGCCATAGCATCAGCTAAGAGGCTTACTGTAACATATACTGCAGGTAGGTCTGGCAGCTCTGCAGGTAATGGAAGAGGAGAAACTGGCAGAAAATGCAGAAAAGATGGGCATCCTGTTACGTTCTGAATTATCAAAGTTACCAAAGGATGTGGTGTCTGTGGTGCGAGGCCGTGGTCTACTGAATGCCATTGTCATTAACAAGAGTAAGTCCTGATTTAAAGTCATTATAAACTTACAGCTTCTCATTATTTTGTTTAAAAAGAAAAAGTACTTCAACAGACTTTACCATCGCTGCACACCTACTCATAATCCTTACTGCACTCATATTAATTTTAGATTCAAAGTTTTATATGATCTTTCTATAATCGACAGAATTTGATGCATGGCAAGTTTGTTTACGTTTGAGAGATAATGGTTTGCTGGCAAAGCCTACACATGGGGATATCATCCGGTTTGCTCCACCTCTCTGCATCACAAAAGAGCAGATAGAGGAGTGCAGCGACATCATCAAGAGGACTATTCTATCCTTTTAACAAGTTTTACATGGGGCAAGCCATTGATGATTCTAAGAGAGTGATGCCAAATTTTCTGTAAGATAAGTTAGATCACATATGATGTAAATATATGCTGTCTTATCTAATATTCTATCCCATTACAGCAGAAACATATGGCTTGTATTCATGGATAGTATGCAGTAACATGTATGATTTAAAGCATACACATTGTTGACATGAACACTCATAAATATATATGTATACTTATAAGTAGGATGAATATGTATATGCATATATATGTATATCTGTGTATGTATATGTATGTATATATGCATTTATGGGCGTTTATGTATATACATGTATATGTAGGTGGGTTAGACCATACCTTGTCTGTTTCCTTGCGCTACCTCGATGACGCGGGAGATGGAAATTAAGTAAAATGAAATAACAAATATATAAATAAAAATATATTTATTTATTTATTTTGTCGCTGTCTCCCGCGTTAGCGAGGTAGCGCAAGGAAACAGACGAAAGAATGGCCCAGCCCACCCACATACACATGTATATACATACACGTCCACACACGCAAATATACATACCTATACATCTCAACGTACACATATATAAATACACACAGACATATATATATATACACATGTACATAATTCATACTGTCTGCCCTTATTCATTCCCATCACCACCCTGCCACACATGAAATGACAAGCCCCTCCTCCCGCATGTGCATGAGATAGTGCTAGGAAAAGACAACAAAGGTCACATTCATTCACACTCAGTCTCTAGGTGTCATGTATAATGCACCAAAACCACAGCTCCCTTTCCACATCCATGCCCCACAAAACTTTCCATGGTTTACCCCAATGAAGCAAAGATCCTTCCAATACAAATATCAGATCGGCACTTTTTTTATTTATTATACTTTGTCGCTGTCTCCCACGTTTGCGAGGTAGCGCAAGGAAACAGACGAAAGAAATGGCCCAACCCCCCCCATACCCATGTATATACATACGTCCACACACGCAAATATACACACCTACACAGCTTTCCATGGTTTACCCCAGACGCTTCACATGCCTTGATTCAATCCACTGACAGCACGTCAACCCCGGTATACCACATCGCTCCAATTCACTCTATTCCTTGCCCTCCTTTCACCCTCCTGCATGTTCAGGCCCCGATCACACAAAATCTTTTTCACTCCATCTTTCCACCT
The DNA here is from genome assembly GCF_036320965.1 of Panulirus ornatus. Classification (NCBI taxonomy): domain Eukaryota; kingdom Metazoa; phylum Arthropoda; class Malacostraca; order Decapoda; family Palinuridae; genus Panulirus; species Panulirus ornatus. The sequence goes on along the minus strand of NC_092244.1, from coordinate 7,815,267 downwards.
CCAATTTGGTCTCCCTCTTCTCCTCGTTCCCTCCACCTCCGACACATATATCCTCTTGGTCAATCTTTCCTCACTCATTCTCTCCATGTGCCCAAACCACTTCAAAACACCCTCTTCTGCTCTCTCAACCACGCTCTTTTTATTTCCACACATCTCTCTTACCCTTACGTTACTCACTCGATCGGCACTTTTTATATATGGTATATATATTTGATATATTAAATGTTTTGATAATTTCATGTATTTTTTACCCTCTTCAACAATGAAAGTGAACGGTATGATAATCAGGTCTGCAAGATGAAATATATGAATATGAGAGGTGTGTCATTGATAATGAAGGATATAGGGTTATCATGTTTGTCTAATGATTTTATGAATGCAGTATTACAGTGTGAAGCTACAGCAAGGTATTACTTAATCATGGTGAAACATATGGAAGTTGCCAGTTTCTGTATGTAAATGATGCTTTATCTGAGAGTAAAATTCAGTATAGTGGGCAGAGGGAAAGCAGAATCTGAGAATAGTCTTGCAAAGGGGAAAACTGGTGCACCAAAAACTTTGGTAATAGGAAAAAGTTACATGTAGAGTATGCAAGAAGCTTGTTGCAACTCAGAAATATAGACAAGAGACCAAAGATTTTATTGTTTAGGACAGGCCAAAATTAAAGCAACATATGTGGGTTACTTTCATAGTATACAAAGAATTAGGAGGATTGATAAATAGAAGAATGAAGACATGTAAATGTGTGTAAATGTGGCGTAAAGGAAATATTTAAAAGGGGCATGGATGATACAAAGTATAAGGCATAGTCATATAGCAGATCACAAGTTGATCAACATGTACAGCAGTAAAGTTAAAGGTATAAGCAGAGGTAGACAATGAAAAAGGCTGTTGATGAGAAAGTAGACCAAGCAGAGGACAATATGGACCCTACATATGAAGCGAGCTGTTCTTCAAGTGAACCACATTTGCTAAGTCAAGGTCTTAATGATATTGTCTGCACTTTAAATCTGCTTAAGAAGCAAGCCGAACTTTTGGGTTCCAGTTTAAAGGTCTGGAATCTCCTTCAGATTGAAACTAAAGGTTGTTTTTATCGTGATTGCCTTGTCATTTTCAAGGAATTCTTCTCCCTTGAAGATAGTCTGTAGTTTTGCAATGATGTTCGGTCTGTTATGGCGGCACTTGGCGCTGAATATAAGTCAGTGATGAGCACAGAGAAAGATTTCACCAGGACATTTTGGACATAGAAAAGCAGTACCAAGGAAAGTGGAGCCTCTCAATGTTGGGAGATTACCATTGGACACTATAGGAGGGATGTTTCTGAGGCTAAATATAGCCAAAAACTGTACACTTCTACATTTTAGAGTTGATTTTTTTAAGTGTAATACCAGCCTCATTTATGAATGAGTAATATAAACTTAATGTAAAATTTAATTGTTCTGTCACTTAAAAACATGCCTAATAGAAAAATTAAGAACAGATTCGAATTCAGCATAAAATATTCTAAAAGGTCCATCTATTTTCATTCATGGGACAAAAAAAGAGATAAAAATTTTGTTAGCCAGTGTTTCCTGCAAAAACTTGGGTCTACCTGTTCATGAGGCATATCATTAATTATTTCTTGGCCAAAAATCAAGGGTCAACCTATGCATGAGGAAGACTTATAGATGAGTATATACGGTAATTTAGTTCTTGCATCATCAATTTTGTTCATCAGAGAAACTGTGCCAAAGTACCTCCTGTTTCATCAAGTTTTTGAAACACAAATTACTCTGTCTGATGTTCTTTCATCGCTTACAAACTATGATGGCAGCTTTGTTATTTACATGAATTCTGAAACGTATTGTAAAAATTCTGGTACTGTATCACTGATTTTGTTTCTGTAAAGTTAATTGGATTTACAATACATGTAATTAGGGATGAATGCTATCAGACACCTAGCCCACAAGATTTGTAGCTTGGGGAACCTAAATTAGGGGCAAATGCACGTTTACCTTGCATTTCATGGGAAAGACTACAAAAGACTGGTATTGTGATAATCAATAAGTTTTGTGATAAGCAATAAACTTTAAGAAGAAGTGCTGTGAGGGTGCTTTACATGAGCATGGATTTGCTACATGTTTTAAAACATCAAATTGTAAGCTCTGCACTTTACCATATACTAAACCATATCAACACTGTGGTACCTAAACCATATTCAGCTTCATATGGGACCATTTATCTTGCAGTAGTGTTGGTAAAATAGAAGTATCCACTGCAACAGCTAGAGGAAGTCTATCAAGAAAAAATCACTTTTAAACTGAAATAATCTTGGTTTTATAATTAGTGAGTGGTATGCAACTTTCAAAGCAATGAAGGCTCCCATTATTATTTTCTTGTCCTGACGTGTGTACTGCTTTTATCTGAAGGTATTTTGTTCACATTTGAAGGTGTATATAATGCCAATATTCTTTAATAAATGATTAATCGTAACATTACATTTATTATCCAAATTAGACGAACATCACTGATTATTCGCCTTTTCTATGTGATAATATATGTTTTCTGTACTGTGTATGTGGATTTCTTTTCATACTAGTTAATCATTTCCCACATAGCAAGGTAGTCTAGGAACAGACAAAGATTGCCCTCATTTGCTCACATCCATTCTCGAACTGTCATCTATAATACTCTGAAACCAGAGCCCATATCCACAGCCAAGCCTGAGAGACTTTTCTATAGTTTACCCTGATCACTTCATATGATTTAGTTCAAGCCCAGTGACATGTTGCTCCAATTCTCTCTCTCTCTCTCTCTCTCTCTCTCTCTCTCTCTCTCTCTCTCTCTCTCTGGAAATGAGATGTTTAAGGACAATATGTGGTGTGAGGTGGTTTGATCGAGTAAGTAATAATAGGGTAAGAGAGATGTGTGGTAATAAAAACAGTGTGTGTGTGTGTGTGTGTGTGTAATTAATCTGCCTTTGAACTGGTTAATCTGATGTACAACCCTGCCCATGAACTGCACTAAAGTACATATATACCACTGTTTGCAAACATATCAACACCACCTGTTCCTTGGCATGGATTACCTGGTCTTCCCATACATACACCCGTGCGATCATAGTCAATTCTACCTGTCACCTACGTTTCATTAACGTCAGAAAGGAAAGCTAAATATTTATCATTTACATTCGAGAGGTGAATTTCATGTTTTAAATGGGATTTCTCCCTTACGTACCGTGAAATATGGAAAAACGAAATAATATACAGTACTCTTTTTCCCAATTTCAGCTCTGAATAAAGCGTGGGATTATACTAAATGATATTAGTTTTTGGCCTACACTAGATATTCATAAATCGGCAAATAATTTAAACTATAGCACTTTAATCCCGCTACACTATCAACAGAAAAAGAAGAAGAAAAGTACCACTGGAAAAAGATGCATGGAACATGCATAAGTAATAGGCGTGGGATTGGTGAAAACACCAGTCGGAAAACCTGTGAGGCAAGTACACAGGTGTACAGATAGAAGCGGCTGACGCCGCGGGCACTGGGTTACGTGGGAAGAGGCACGTGTTCATTGCTTCCAAGGACACCTTTGGCACTCGTTGTAATGCCGAAGGTACTAAGGCAGAAAATAGTGGTCATGTGCTTTATGATTTTTTTTTTCTCAAGCGTCAACATTACACGGGGAGAATTTTGCAATGAAAAGAAGATATTACGCGTTGGCGATCGCTGTAATTCTTGTGTCAAATTTATCTGCGTCAATGTTTTAAAGCCGATGTTGGTAGCCAGGTAAAAGGCACAGTAAGAGAACAGGTGTGCCGCTCCCAAGATTGCTTCACAACCCCATCACTCCCGCCAAAACAACCAGCAACATCGCACTTTACATTAACTCATTCGCTACAAAGTACAACCGTAAGTTCTTATTTTATAAAAGTTTGCATGAAATCCTTAGGAGACATTAGTTATCCACCTGGCTAGTGAGGTGGAGCAGTATTAGAAGGCCTGAACATGACTTATTCACAGGTTACTAAGAGCTTACAATGGACTCACAACGCCTGTAACGTTTGGACAGCCTAACACCAGAGGAATACTGACAACTTTGGATTCATGTGCCATTATCATACAAATATACAATTGATGGGCACTATGTTCTAGCAACCTTTGAGAAACATAAACGTTTTCAGTGGTTTCTATTCACTTTGTGCAAATGTATTTTGCAATGAGCTTTAAACTTTTTTTCTGAGCAAAACGCATAAACCTAAACTAGGTTACAGTGATCACCGAAATGTTTCAATAGTGCATATGTGTCTCTTGGTGCGTTTGTAAATGCACACTGTATGTACTTTTGTACAGTACGGAGGAGTTTTACAAAGGTAGCGCCAGTGTCCCGAATGACCTATCTATGCATACAGGTGAGAGTTGCACCCTTGGGGCCACAACTCTTAACCCCATTTCTGTAAGACATTTTTAAAGCTTTTAATGATATCTGATATATAATATTTACACGTTGCTTGTTACACTCACCATCCATAAATCACCATAAATATATCTCCACAAGACGACTTGTTCACCAAGTGTTTTCGCTAAGTGACTGGTTTATGTAGTCCAAATGCACAGTATCATCATCAAGCCGATTTTGAAACTTTTAACAGGAGTTCAGCTCTCGTACTCAGATCTGAGCCCAATATATGCTTTTAAAGTGTCTGAAAATCTCTTTATCCATATACTCAAGAGAAAATTTCCATGTGTCTTTGCGTGCTCTTAGCAAAATATTGAAAAGATGAACATTACAGCGTCGACAACAGAAGGGACCGACATTAAGTGAGGAACATCTTGGTAAAAGTTACCATGAGGTTGCTGATAGTGGGCAGGGTGCTACTAGCCATACATGTCTACGGCCTACTGGCTTCACCGTCTCCGCCGCCAGTAGGGTAAGCCTACCGTATATTTCTGTGATTACAACTGCTTGTCATAACAATGACTAAACTCTACTAATCCAATATTCAGTTAATAAAGTTTTGACTCGATACAGATCATTACCAGATCTATTAACTTGGATTCAACAATTACGCAAAATTTAAAGAATGCTCATTCATGATCTTATTTTAGAGTAAGTGATCATATGGTAACTGCAATGGTGTTACAAAATTATTATAATATAGTTCACATCCTTTCATTTTGACTTGTAATAAGTAATGAAAACAGGATATCAATGATTCAACAAACATACATGAGTAAAAAGGGGAAAGCTAACATGAAATTTTGGTATGAGGATATAGAACAATTTTGTATTATGGTCACCCATATATTCTGGAGAAGAGTACATAAGTGCAGGAAAATTATTTTCGTTACTAACGACGGCGGGTACCTCTCACCTCTTGCTGACGGATTTACAAATACCTCATGTCTAGGCCCAGTGCGCTTCCCTACTCTAACCGTCGGAACAAGAACAGGATACAGAAGAAGGTTATTCATATGATATTTACAAATCACTAATTAGGAAACCCCATGAAAACGCGTTCCATATATTTCTGGCCATTAGCGTTACAGTTTCTCCAAGTCTAAAGGCTGAATGTTAAACATGCTTAAATGTCCAAAGGCCTGAAGACGAGCTTATCGAAGAGGTAATTGAAGAGATGACAGACGAGGAATGGCTACTGAGCAACTTGCTAGAAGACACAGACAGCGCCAAGTCGATCACCAGCGACATCAGGGACGCTATCATACAGATACTCGAGGAAATAAGGTCAGTTCATGCAGGAATACGTAAAGTCGGTTCCCGTTGCCAGTTCCTGACATACATTATCACTGGAGTCGGTTACTTATGGACTTGAGATCAGTTACTAATGGACAGCAGGTAATTACTGATGGATACTAGGTTGGTTCCTGATTGGCACTAGGTCGATTATTCTTGGAGCAAACCTGGTCAGCTGATGATAGATGGTAGCGTGTCTGTTGCTATTAGAAAAGACTGAAGTAATTAAGATGAAGAAAACCAGTTCGGTGTCAGTTGGAGGATGCCAGTTCAAACTTACATATAAGTCGTCAGTCCGTGACTCGTATCATGCCTTGTTATCTTGAAGTGTTTAGGCCATATAATAGTCTAAAATGGTAAGAAGCCTAGCCCAGCTCGCTAACGATAACTTTGGTCCGGCAGGTTGGGGATGGTGACGGGATACCCAGACCTGGGCATCCCTCCTCTCGATCCACTGGTCATATCCCACCTGCCCTTCAACGTTACTTGGGACGACAACAAGTGAGTAACCTACTCTGCCTCACACCACTCTTATCTTGTGACTAACAGCTAGCTTTTATCAATGCTTACTTATCAAACAACCGGTTGATTTCACATACACTTCGTTTTTTTTTTTTTTTTAATTTCATTTCAAACAATTCCCGCACTTTCAGTTCTCAAAGTCTGCCCACCTTTACACCAACCTAAAAGTTGTGCACTGTCAATATCCGAATGATTATTTCATGTCCCTTTACACCAACCTAAAAGTCGTTTACTGTCACTATCCCTATGATTATCATTATGTCTTTTTTCCTGTCCCCTTAACTCCAATGGTTCCTCACACCAGCCCTAAACGTCTGTTCTCACCTCCCTACGAACAAGAAACAATTCTACATCATACTGGTAAAATAGTAATTACACTGAAACAACTAAATGACGTACCTCATGATATGATGGTCCATGCTAAAGCAGTGGGAGCTATAACTTCATAAAATGAAATATCAATTAATCGGGAAAATATCTGAAATGGGTTTAGAAATTGGTTCAGGCAGATATCAATGAAATATCAATCAATCGGGAAAATATCTGAAATGGGTTTAGAAATTGGTTCAGGCAGATATCCTGACTGGCAGCTTAATTTCCAAGTCGTGCTATCACGTACATGGTTAGTCCACTGAAAAATGACATTTCTATCCCATCCTCCACAGTTGTTACACAGGGTCACTCTCTTTTCCAGTGTTTATGGGAACCTGACTGAGTCTGAGTTAAAGGACCTGTCCACCTTCCAGACAGCCAAGGTAAGCACATGAGGTTTAACCAGAGGTGGTTAACATGTCTGATTTCAGCGTTATACCTGGTGTTAGAGATCAACTCGGTAGCAAAGATCCGTTTCCTGGATTTCCATAGCTACATTTAAAAAAACTGCGAAATCTTCCCGAATAAAAGAAAAAAAAAAGAGAAAATATCCATATGGTAGCCTCACAAAGCTTCATAACTCATAACAGTGTCATTTCAGTCTATGAAGTTGAGAGGTAAATGTCTCACGTACAGACAGCAGCAGAAGCTGCTGCGGCGTTCGCCATATCATAAAATCATGTAATCAGCCCTGCTGGATGGAATTGACCTTCGGATTGTGCATGTAATAGGCTGCAACATAATTCACCCTGACATTCTTACATACAATCATCGCTGTTAATGTTACATAAAGAGTAAACGGTTAGAAAATGAGGATTGCAATACGATAGCGTTAAGAATCACTCCAGGTTCAGGTGACTCTAGGTACTAATCCAGTAGTTCTCTACCACCTGACAGGTGCTGGTGAGTTTGCTCGGACTCAGCATAGACGTGGGGCTCCTCCTGGAACACCTTGAGCTTCACGGCAGCTACTTCATGGACGGCCATGCACTAGGGATTCATGTTTTCGGCGACGGAGCCTACTCGTGAGTGCCTCGAGTCTTGCATGTACCACAAACATGAACAAATGTATTTAAGTACCCCAGTATCCTACCACATACACACACACACATATCCGCACCTCCCCCCCCCCCTTTCCAAAAGAACGAACAGAGAAGGGGGCCAAGTGAGGAGTTTTCTCAGGCTCAGTCCTCTGTTCTTAACGCTACCTCGCTAACGCGGGAAATGGCGAATATGCATGAAAAAGGATATATATATATATATATATATATATATATATATATATATATATATATATATATATATATATATATATATACATATAAGTATGTATATGTGCGTGTGTGGACGTGTATGTATATACATGTGTGTGTGGATGGGTGGGCCATTCTTTTATGTTTCCTTGCGCTACCTCACTAACGCGGGAGACAGCGACAAAGCATAATAAATAATATATATATATATATATATATATATATATATATATATATATATATATATATATATATATATATACAAGAAATAACTATTTCACGAGAATATCTAACCTGTTTTTAGCAAAACCTGAACTTTACTATCTCATGCAATGATGAGTAAGTCTCCTTGCCTCTTCCTCTCTATCTCGGCCTCCCCAGGATCAGTACATTCCTATCATTCCTAAAGCGTTGTTGTCCTTCCCTCACACCAACACCATGACTCCTCTCACCCACACCTTCGTCACACGTCCTCCCACACAGCAACACGTCCGTGTTGGTTCCCCCGAAGCAACACTCACTCTCCCTCTCCCACAGTCTCTCACCACACGTCCTCCCACAGAGCATGATTCCCACGTTCTCTTCTCCACAGCATCCGACTGAACAGCATCATCTTCACGTTCTACCTCAAGCTTGGCCTGGGCAAGTACCTGTCGGTAAAGGACGTCCGGGCGGACTTCTCGCTCAAGGATGCTGAGGTAAGTGCCACGGTACGACTTTTGAGCACAACGGTACGACCCTTGAGCACAACGGTACGACCCTTGAGCACAACGGTACGACCCGTGGGTATAACGGCGTGACCTCTGGCCCAGTTACTTAGAATCTAGTCAGACCTCAAAGTATCAGTCTCTGGAGTTGTACTATCATGCTAATAATACTGAATCTAATATTGAACCTTCTCTTCCAAAGCTAAAACAAAACTTTTAACCCTGTGACTATGACGTGACACAACAGTACAGGACTTCCCACGGGCAGGGTGTGTAACCCGAGCAAAGCCCTCAGCAGATCCATCGGTTTGTCATCTGTATGCTAGTTCCTCTCTCCATCGTCTCTTCTCTTTACTCGATCGCTCACACCGAGCCACTTCAAGAGTTCCCCATTTGCTGTTATTCCTGCCTGTTATTATTGGTATATCTAAGAACTGAAGAACACCTGAATAATTATGTATATATATATATATATCCTGACGTGACTTGTTCTTGGTATGGAACACGTGCCACATCAGTTCTTTCAAGGGTCAATTTCGGCGCAGGTGCATTTCGAGCACCTGATGAACGGCGGGTTGATGGGCGGGCTGATCAACGAGGCGCTGAGCGCCGAGCTGCCTGCGGCGCTGGGGTCGTTGGAGGAGCTGGTGCTGCCGCCGCTCATGGACCTCCTCAAGAACCGCACCAACGAGTACCTCCATCAGTACCCTCTCATCCCGGACTTCAACATCTCCCAAATCATCACCGACTGGCCTATTATTGGTTAACTACTAGCAAATAACGTGTAATGGGTTATCAGTCACCCTAATTAGCTTAATCATTCAAACTAAAATGTGGCAGTAACTGGTGGTGGGTAATTCCTGGCTTTCTAAATTCAAAAATTATCAGATCGAAATATTTTTGAAAGTCTAGGGTGAACTGCCTCTAATCAGTTGCTAGTTTAATGGTATTGTATACGTTGAATAAAGGTAATGTAACCCCAGGATCCCTTTTATGAGGCACCTGTAACCTCAACGCTGCGCTTCAGTCAGCAGTATGGAAGTGATGAACTCCTCTGAGGTAAGAGATTCCTCAAAAAGATTACGTTCCTTTTATGTGGATATCCAAACCTCGCCGAAGACGACCCGTTTTCTTACACTCACGTTTGATATTCTTTTCCAATACTATCCTTAACATATCTAATATCTCAACCAATGTCACTACGAATTACCCTATCATTTGCATGATGCGTCTCCCCAAACTTCCAGTCTCTTCTGGCACAATTTCTAATCCCTTCCATCACCCTCTCTGTCCATACCGTAATGCACCCCAAACTTCCACAGCAACAACTTCACGATCACACACAACTCCCCTAACGCCGCTATCAATGTTTAACATGTGAAATAGGAGGCAATATGAGGTGTCCTGGTCTTGCTTCGACCTCACTCGTCAATCCACTGTCGCCTCCTGACATACTACTCCACTTTCGTAACAGAAGCCCTTCGCTGCCTCCTGTAGCTTTCCCGCTACACCATACCCAGTCCACCCATCCACAGTCCCTCCCTATTAATGACGTTATAAGGCTTTACCAACTCAATAAAAGCCGAGCACACATTCTGTCCTCCTTCCGAGCGCTGTCATTCAGAAGTATATGCACGGTCAGGATCTGTGATGTGAGAGGGCACCTTACTTAACTCCTTGACCAGAATTAAAAGTGGCTTGTCAGAGGTCACACCACCCTATCCATGGTCGTACCATCGTGCTCAAGGGACGTACCGTCGTGCTTAATGGGGTTAAACTGATGCACCATTGCACTTGTTTACATGCCTACCATCAACACAACCCCACCTCCTCCAATTTCTATGGTTCGCTTCTTTTAGAATCTTATACAGTAGTCACAGCTATCCTCCCTTGGTCTCATGGACGCCGTCATAAGACCATCTTGCGAGTCATCCTAACCATTTCTTCAGGTCATCCCATTACCACAGCCTCTCCGGAGGTCTAGCCACGCTGCAATCTACACCATCTTCATTTCGTCCTATCAATAATTTCCACCCACAAGTGATATTCTCACTTCAGTCGTGTTGTTATTTGTAATTCGTTAAAGACATTCCTTCATCATTTATGTATATAACAAAGCTCTGGCAGAACTCGGCCATCTACATTGATTATTCTTTACATATCCACTTTCTTAATACTGAGTATTCTATCTATTCAAAAGCATCCTTACTCTTTACGAGAATGCATAGAGGGGAGAATTTCCAGCCTCCCGTTTCATTTACAATGGTAAGACTAAGTACATCCGGGTTACAGCCTGCAGATATGTATCATCACCTTAGGGTGTACAGTGACCAGTAACTTCCAAATATTGATGTCTAATATTCACTCTACACAATTGTGCTGAATTGTCTGGTGAAACATGGGTCCTTGTATGTCTTGTATGTACAATTATTCAGACCCCAGACTTCAACACACCAAGTCCGTCCATCACTAGCTGGTCTACATTCTCTCCCTCTAAAACTGGTGTTCCTGGAAGCGCCTCTTCCCTGCCTCACCGGAGACCATATCTGAATAATCTACACGAGCCTCAAGTCTCCCACCTTCCCTAAACCATTTGTGACTCTGGGAACCGATTGCACAAAGAAAAAAAAAGTATTTGGAATACACAAATCAAGCAGTATACAAATTCCAAAGGCTCTAGCCACGTGCGATTCTCATTATCAACACTTCACTTCCTTTACTATTTAGATATGAAAATATAAAATCATATCTTCTCTAAAATCCACCGTCTATGCAAGACAATAACAAATTTC